>NC_079147.1:255768185-255820563 GCF_945859685.1 Eupeodes corollae
TACCTAGGGCTCCGCTGTAAACGCAGAAAACAACACCAGCGCAACGCTGAGATCAAACGCAGAATAACTCTTGCTAACCACTGTTTCTTCGGACTAAGAAAGCAATTGATTGGTAAAGTCCTCTCTCGAGGGACCGAAGTGTTGCTATATAAGACCCTCATCATCCCCGTCCTGCTATACGGTGCAGAAGCATGGACTATGACAGAAGTGGATGAAAGCACGTTGGGTCGCTTCGAGAGAAAAGTTCTTCGTGTGATCTACGGTCTCGTATGCATCGAAGGAGAGTGGGGGAGAAGATGGAACTACGAGCTGTACGGGCTGTACAGTGACGTAGACTTAACCAGAAGGGTAAAATCCAACGACTAAGATGGCTGGGTCACGTAGAGCGCATGGAAAGCAATGCGCTCTGCCCGGAAGGTCATCAAATCCGCATTCAAATTCATATTCACTTCTGACTTACTTAAAATTTAACTGAACCCGCCATTGGTGACGTAAATTTGCCTTTGATCAATGGTGACGCCAGGCTCACTGACCGGGTTTTTCAACTTAAGAATTTTCGAAATTTGTTACTAATATTTAGTGTTTTTTTTGCAATGAAACAATGATATCAAATCATCAGAAGCTCTTTTATTGCAACACTCAAATTCACATTCAACACAAAACAATAACGGACCAGTAGGTCACCATTAGTGGTTAAGGAAGTAGCTTAAAGTTGTTTGTGGGTCTTTTGGTCCTAGACGCTGAGAAAATAAAACATGTACACAATCGGTGTCCGTTAGCCCCTATTTCCACATTGTTTTTTTTTTCAACAATATTTCGTATTTTACTCTTTATATCTAAAGCAACTACTGGAAGGAAATTGTTGTTGTCTAAGAAACCTCTTCTTTTCAAACTATTATCGAATTTGAATAATTTTTCCAACTCATGCAAACATAAGTCAATGTTTAACTTTTCATGATTATATCCTGTAAAAATAAATAAATAAATTAGGTGGTACAACAGTTCGTTGAGAACTAGGGCCTAGTGACTTACAACTCTCAACCATTCCTCTGTCCGAGTACTATTGTCAAGAACGAAAGTGACCTACAGTTAAAAGCCAAATCCAAACGGCTAATTTGAGAAAACACTTTTCATGGCAAAAATTACTATTGTGGGAATTGTCAATTCCTCGCAAGATGTATTACCCTGAAACCCTTGGCACAATAGTCCAAACGCACTGACACTCACGCCATGGGAACTATATTCTGTTACATTAAAACATTTTAATTTTTGAATTCATTCAATCTTTAAAATTTTGGCTCCAAATTGTTTCGTAAAGTGCTGAACTGTTAATTTCAATACCAATTTCTAAATGTCTTAGATTTTCAACTATTTCACAGAACCCTATTTCTGAGAATTATGGCAAAACCAAGATCAAGGCATTTCTTACAACAAAAGATATTTTAAATTCTTCTATACAAAAGTTACAGGATACTTTAATACTTTAAGGAAAATACACATAATCCAAACAAAAACACATTGAAACAAAATAAAGCTGTTAAAATTAATTCCATTAACTGCTTTCAAAAGACTGAAAACTGAAACCTTCACCTTTTTATTTAAAATTCCTTTCTCTCTCCTTTCAACAAATGACCGGAGCAACTACGAGCGGCGCGGCGGCTTTCGACGTACGAAGGACGACGACAATATTGCTGACGGTATACGTTAGCAATAACAAAAGTTTTCAACTTAATTCGTCTGATTTAAATGCCTCGAAGAAATATCCAAAAATAAATTCACCCAAAACTTTATTGCAATTAAAAGTTCTATAAAATACTAACTTTTCACTTCTGACCCCGAACAGAATCCAACAAATAAAAACAAAGAAAAATATGTAAAACAAGCAAAATGAAACTTTCTCAAATTGGGTCACTCCACAACTTCCTTCTTTTTTATTTTTATTTTAAGGCCGAAGCAAAAATTAAAAGAAAAACAAAAAAAAATCTTAGTCCGGAAAAAGCCTCGAAAACCAAACCAAAAACTTAAATCTTTATGTTGATGTCCTGCTGCATTCTCAGACACATTTTCCCATAGATTCCATATAACCACAATACTATCGCCACAAGAACCCCGAAATGTGGCAAATTTGGGTCCTTGAATCGCATAATTTCAAGAAGAATCTCACTGCCAGTGCCAAAAGAACAGAGACACCGACTCCTTCACAGTCACCGACACCGACACGACACCCAGAAAACTCACACAGAAAGTGAGTGATTGAGTGAAACTTGTGAAAAGTGTGGTGCAGTGCGGTGCCGTGTGGCTGGCCTGTCCTGAATCCTGATCCTGACACCCTGACTATTGTTTAATTCAAGTACGAAAGAGAGAGATAAGAAGTGAGGAACTTTTCAGTTTCCACACAATTTCTAGTTAGCAGCGATGCGAGGCTGTGAGGCCCAAGCCGAATCCGAGTCCAAAGCCGAATCCGAGGCTGATATGCCGAGGAGTTTCTAAAAGGATTTCTCTCAAGTACAAGGCTGAGGAAAGTTTAAATGCAGGATGCTATCTGTCTGCCCGTCAGATGCAACTGGATTTATTACACAGCACAGCACCAGTATACTCTTCTTTCTCTTTCGCCCTCTTCCTGTCAAAATGACACCAAACTTTGGCGGGCTTTTTTGGTGGCGACGATGGCGGTGCGATGGTGGTATTGGTGGTGGCAGTGGTGACGATGACGGTCGTAATCTTTGGCCTAAGAAATGAGAAAGACTTGAGGCGCTTCTGACGTTTGTGATGGTGTTTTTGATGCTTGAACGATTCAACAAGATGTTAAGAAAAAGAAAACAAAGTTTCGTCCTTTTGCACCCTCTGCGCCTTTGTCGGCCTCGTTGTCATCTTCATCTTCGTCTTGGTCGTCGTCATCTTTGGGGAAGCAAATTAAAAAGTTTTCCATAATTTTAAATGTCATCACAGATGGCACTTCTCCTCTGGTCCTGGTCCTGGTGATGGTCTGGTATGGTCTGGTCCTTTATGGTATGGGCTTCCTTTAACAGACTACCGCACAACACAGAACTGCCACTTCCGCTCTTTGTGCTTTTTTTTTTGGAAAGGGGGCGACTATGGCGATGGCGTAGCGTCGCTCGTCGTCGGTTTCTTCTATTTTGCTGAGTGTCCTTTCATTTAATTCAAACTAACTTTCCAAGGAAGTAAATATTCACTTTGGGAATAACTGCACTTAAAAGTGCACCGGGAAAAGTTCTGTCAACGCCAGAAAGCGGATGTGTCTATGTCCTTCTTTTTCTCAATGTATAATTGTATATACAAATGCAAGTCGAGTTGAGTATGATGGCTCAAAACCGAAAATCACATTCAAGCGTTAAATTAGTAAGCTAACCAGCATCAGCTGAGAGGATTCTTTTCCCATTCTCCCTTGACTCAATTCACCTCATCTCATCACCATGCCTGACTATCGACTGAAGGATTTGTATATAGGAATAGTTTAGGTAGCATCATAGCCATTAAATGGATTAAAAAAAAAAGAGGACAATACTTGAATTGGCTAAGTAAATTATCGTGTTCCTTCGTCCTTTTGTCACTTCGGTTATATCTGTTGGTTTTTGGTCCTGTATACGGTCTACTGTGTTGAATCAATTCTTAATCAGATTGAGAATTGGATATGGACCGAAAAAAAGGTCCAATTCGATTTTCTATATCAAATTGATGTCCTGCTCCAGGTCCTCCCTTTTCGCTTTTCTCTAAAGTCCCTTTGTACTCGCACCTCACCCATTGAGTCGTGCGTCCGTCCGTCCATTCGTCCATCGTTGTCAGCTCTCGTCGAGAGGGGTATTTATGTAATTATGGAGTAAAAGGGCAAATAGGATGACGACTATTCAACCATAAAGTTGATCTTAATACGATAATTGATTTTGAAGTTAAAGCTTTGAGTTTTGTTTTTCCATTTTTTGGATGCTATTGGATTAATGCGTTAGGTAGGTTTGTGTGTGGGTTTATTTATTAAAGGGGTTTGCAAAACCAAAAAGCTTGTTAGAAATCTCAAAAGATAATGAATTAATTTAATTTGTAGATAAACAGGTTATGTTTCTGCAGGGGTTTTGGTGGACAGAGATTTTATCTTAAAAAATCTTTAATTGTATTGCTTGTTGTTTCTGAGAATGCTTTAAAGGCACCTCAGCATTTAGAGTGCAAACTTTTGTTTAATATCAAAAATGAAGAAGCCCAGATAATGTTTTAAAATACATTTTACTATATAATACAGCGTGACAGATGCTGGTGTGGACCAGGAGGCGATGAGCGCCTTTGGGCTTACTCGGAATCGCAATAAATGGAGAAATTTATTGAATGAGACCAGGACCGGGTCCTTGCTGTCGAGCCGATGGTGATGATAATATCTCATTACTTAAAATATATAATAATATTGTTTATAATATGTTCTTTATATGAACCCAAGTTTCTGACCTCGAGTTCCGATCGAAACATGGCCCAAAGTAAGAAAATGGTGAAATGTCTTGGTCTTGTTTTCGTTTATTCAGCATTTAAAGCCTGGAGGGCAATTATTTTGGATTCACTTATATTCTTAGACTGAAGAGTGAGACAATGAGGTGAGTTTTGGAAAAACTTCGTCCTTATGGTGGATTTGATAAGATGATGACCAGACTCTGTTTATGACTACATATGGGCCATCTTTTCGTGGTACAAATTTCGGTGTTGTATTTTTGGTTGCTTTACACAAAACATTACTCGTTACCATTACCTCATCTCCCACTCTTATAACGGCTTGTGGATGTCTCTTCTTATCCACGTAGGCTTTGTTGTGGTCTTGTGTTTTTGTCGGTGGTTTCACGGGCGATTTGAAGGGTTTCGGATAGCTTTACCAGATTTGGTGTTTTCTGCGGAATGAAATTCTCAGATTCCGCAATAGTTCTTAGGTCATTGTTTACGTCATCGATTGTTCTGCATTCACGGCCGAAGGTTAAATTTGCTGACGAATACCCTGTACTTTGACATTTAGAGGTGTTCATGGCAAATCGGATAGCAGGTAAGTTTTCATCCCACGTGTTATGTTCGTTTCCGACTAGGGTTGCTAGTTGAGTTTTTATATCCCGATTTTTTCTTTCAACCGGGTTGCATTCAGGGTGGTATAGTGGAGTTAACTTGTGTTGAATGTTCAACCAATAAACCAGTTGCTGCATGAGAGCGGATATAAACTGTACTCCGTTGTCTGATATGAGGCGTCTAGAGTACCGTATCTTAAGAAAACTTCATTGAGAAGCGTTAGCGCGCAATTATCTACAGTGGCCTCTTTTAGTGGAAACATTTCTGTCCACCTACTGGCAACGTTTCAATGATAAAGATGCATTGGTTGCCTTCTTTGGTTTTTTGGAAAAAGGCCCGAATAAGTCAACAGCCAAGACCTCGAAGCGTTGGTTACTTGCTACTCTTTGTAATAGACCCAGAGGTTTCTTGTTTGTCGGCTTATATCGCTGACACTCGAGACACTTTCCCACATGCTTATTTATGTCATTCGGGGCCAGTAATACCGTTTCATAATCCGGGCAATAGTTCTGTCCACACTATAATGTCCTGCTGTGGCAATGTCGTGGTTAGAATGCAATATACCAGAGCGTTCTTTAGTTGAAACTACTAACTGGGCATCTTCGGAATCAGATTCAGGTGAATATCTATAAAGAACACCGTCATTCATGATGTAGCCTCTAGCTGTCCACCGGGGTAGATCTTCGTTATTTCCTACAAAAGAGGTAATAATTGATTTTATTTAAGTGTCCTCAAGTTGTGCATCTCTTTTGCTTTTCTAGATGGTACGAGTAGGTATATCGATTCTAACGTTGCAGATATCACAGGAGTGACAACATATCGGCGACTTTGTTTGTATTTGATGCCCAACGAGCTAGTCTTCCGGTTGGAGACTTTAAGCTCATTAACCATTTTAGGGGTTGATGGTCTGTCAGGAGCGTGAACATGGAACCTTCGATGTACCCGCGAAATTTATTAACTGCCCAGATGATTGCTAAGGCTTCACGCTCTAGTAGTTACGTTCTGCATCTGTTAACAATATGGATATGTATTCGACTGGATGTTCGTTTTCCTTCTCCCCCTGGACCAAAACTGCCCCTATGGCATAGCTACTAGCGTCCGTTTTAAGATAGAAGGGTTTATCTTCACAAACTGTCTGGAGTACCGGTGCTGATATTAACGCTAGCTTCAATGTGTCAAAAGCGTTCTGTTATTCAGTTTCCCATTTGCAAGTAACATTTTTTTTGGTGAGGTTGCTTAGTGGTTTTGAAATCCCCGCAAAATTTTCTATGAAGCTACGATACCACAGGAAAAGATAGTACCTCCTTAACATTTCTTGGCTCCGTACGGTTTAAAATAGCTGCAGTTTTTAAGGATCAAATTCTGTACCAAGATTAGTAATCAAGTGTCCTAGGTACTACATGGTTGCACAACAAAATTTTGATTTATCTCTGTTGGCTTTGAGTTGAAACAGAACAAGACGTTTAAAGACTTTGGTTAGTTGTTGACAGTGTTCAGAAAAACTGCTGGAGCAAATGATGATATGGTCCAAATAAATGAGTAGCCGGTGTCTCCGACTTATATTTATTAATAACCACTTTGGAGGTCGAGTGTAGTTTTATATTTTGTACTTTTTGAAGCATGGACAATATCATCAATTCTTGGAAACGGGTGTTGATCTGGTATAGTGATTTTGTTAAGAGCTCTGTAGTCGATGCATATGCGAATGTTACCATCTTTCTTAGGTACGATAACAACCGGAGCTGCCCATGGTGATTCACATTCTTCAATTATACCTTGGTTTCGCATTTGGTCGAGGGAGTCCTAAAGCTGGTTCTTTCTTGTATTTGAAGCCTGTAAGGAGTGGTAGCAATTGGTGGATGAGTGCTAGTATCTATTCTGTGTTCTGCAAAAGGTGTTGGCTCAGCAAATGGTTGGAAAACTGTTTCATACTTTGCAATCAAGGAGTTGAGTTGGTCTTTCTCGGATATTTCAAGATCTTGGCCCTCAACATTTCGTATTACTGAATCAATAGACATCAACACGATTTTTGTAAAGAATTTGCCAGAATCAGGCGGCTCTTCATACGTTTCATTTCTGGAAAGAAGCTTTTTCCAGAGTTCCTTTGTTTTGGATTTGAAAAAGCTTTTGCTAGCGTGAAAGACCACCTCTTCAGAATAATAGCGGGGATGCTATCCGGACCAGCGGATTTATGAATGTTGAGATCCTTAAGAACTCTCACCACAGTACGAGTACTAAAATATTTTGGTCCCATAGAATCATCTACGTGTTCAAGAACTGGGGGAGCCATGACACTATCTGGTAAGGTGTAATTTTCAGCGAACTGCCTTGCAAACAAGTTAGATCTACCAATTACGGTATGGTTTGCCATTAATACACTCGATGTCGCACCCATCCCAAATCCTATAGTGTGCCCAAGCAGGGAGCTACCTCGCGTTAAATAACTTGATCTTATTTGTTAAACAGGTTTGCCTTATTTCACTTTGTCAGAGTACAATATGACCACCTGATGAAAAATGGCCTTATTTCTTATTATTATTTTGTTTTAACAAAAATGTGATTTTTTACTTTAGATTTTTGTCGAAATTAACTAAGGAATGTTTTTAAAATTTGAAAGTTTGGAAACACTGAAGAAACCAATGCACAGAAATGAACAATACTAATTTTGAAAGGAAATTCAATGAAATATTTTAATTAAGAGTTATTCAATGTTGAAATTAAAAGTAAATTAAATTTTAGTTTGTACTTTTTGAGGGGCAAGACTTTGACAATATTGGTTGAGTTCAAACATGTGCTAACAGCACGTGTAACACATAACAGAAATATTTTACCTTCGATTTATGAAAATATAAAAACTGATTTGATGCGGATTCAATATGATGAACACCAGTTCAAGTTTTCAAAAATTTTAAAAACGTTGCTCTGCTGCTTGACAGTCGTAAAAGAGCAAATAGCCTGAACAAAAAAATGTCAAATATGACGTTCAAGTTGATCCACAAAAGGCGTTACTTCCACCCTTGTATATAAAGCTAGGACTCATACAAATTTCGTTATAGCAATAAAAAGAGATGAAGTTGCTTTTCAATACTTTGACAAAAAATGACCAAGACTAAGTGAGGCTAAAGACAAAGTAGGTAGGTACATATAGATATTTTTAAAGAAGCCAACTTTGAATTGATTCTAAATGAAAAGGAAATAAAAGCCTGAGATGATTTTCGCCTTGTCGCACAAAATTTTCTTTGAAATAAGTAAAGTGACAACTATGCTGAACTTTTCAAAAATATGCTGTCATCATAGCAACAATTGGGTTGCAATATGTCTATTAAAATCCACTTGGAGTTCATTCCGGATAATTGCGGAGCTTTTACCGATGTGTATGGCAAGGGCTTCGCCAGTAAGTAAAAACGGTATCAAGACCATTGGAACCCTTCAAAGTTAGCAGGATTTTGCTAAACTATTTATCAAGATGTTACGGACGCAGAATACAAAATTGACACGAAAAAACCACGAGTTATACTGAAAAACATAACAAATACAATTAGTTTTTATAAGAACTCCTTTTTTTATATGATATACAGAATCAGTGGACTCTTGCAAAAAAGCCAAAATTTTGCAAAGCCAACATTTTCAAATTTATGTGCCTTTAAAAAAAATATTGCAAGTATGTTGTCATGTCACTGGTATTTTAATAAAATCTCGTTTCCTAAAAAAAACTTCTAAAATGCTTTTTCACCCTTGTAGCCACCCTTGGTGCCTTGTAAGGCCTTAAACTAAGATGTTACTTTTTATTACTAAATGTTGATAAGAAAAAATTGCTGATTTACTTTTAGTTAACATATAGAAATGTTCAATATCGGAAAAGGACCTTTTTGCTTTTAGTTATGCATTGTTTTAAAATAATAAATACTCCTACTGCTTTGTTAAGTGGTGTAACTATAGTTTCGGTAAATAATCCAAAATACATGAAATGAACCAATTGCAACTTTTTTTAATTTTTGTAATATAGAAACAAAATATAACGACGATGTACGCTCCTTTACTCATTTGCTCTAAAACCTATGTATATTTGGCAAATGAACAATTTATTTAAAAAAACATTTTATTTAAAAAAAAAAAAAGAGGCTGGGATTCGACCAAACTGATAACTTAATATCCCGTCTGTCGATTTGCCTTGCTTAAAAGTTTTAAGTTTTTGCTAAAAAAGTTGTCAGTTGAATTATTCTTAAAAAATTTAAAATTACCAACAATATTTTGCATAAGATGAAATAGTTTTTTTCTTAGTCAAAAACCAATTTTTACAAATTTTAGAAGGATTTCTTAAACAGTTTTAAACAAATGCAAATTGGATGAATATTATTAATTTTTAAAAAAGATATTTGAGTCGAAAGTAAATTTGTTAAAATTGTTTTTTTAGGTTTTTATTTTTTGTAAGAAAATTGTCAATTCCGTTTTTCTCAAAATTGTACCGAATATTTAAAACAATATTTTTTATAAGAGAAAATAGCTTCAAGCCATAATAATTAATTTTTGTAAAGATACCTGAGTCGATAATCAACTTTTACCAACTTTTGTTTTGATTTTTAATTTTTTTTGTAAATAAAACTGTTAATTCGATTTTCTCAAAATTTATTCGAATGTTGAAAACAATATTTTTCAAAAGATAAAATTAGTTTAAAGCCAATATCTCAAAATTTTAAAAAGATATTTGAGTCAAAAATCAATTTTTACCAAGTTTGAGTACCTAATGTTTTTTTTAGTTTTTTTTTTTTTTAAATGTCATTCGATGTTTCTCAAAATTTTACCAGATGTTCAAAATATATATTTTTAGTGCACAAAATTATTTTGGAGATAAAATCAATTTTTTTTCGTAAAATTTTCGAGGTGAAAATTATTTATTTAATTTTTTTTGTATTTTAAAAAATTTAAAAAGTGTTGATTGTAATTTTTTCCAAAAATATATTTGTTTGGTATCACGTTACAATATATTATGTAAAATCTAATTCAAGTCTCTAGCGTTACTGGTTCTTCAGATTTTAAGGGTTAACCAAAATTTTCACCTTTTTTTTAATTGCTATAGTTCATAAACCACATACTGAATTTTTTTGAGATTCCTTTCTGCATCTTTCTGCATTTTTATCCGTATCACAAAATGTATTTCTACAATACAGTCGATATCTCTACTGGTTCTTGAACTAGGGGCAACAAAAAAAAGTCGGATGTTCAAATGGTAGACATGTGCATTCAAGAGGACACAAGCGTCCACAGGTTTTTTTCAAAACCAACCTCTGTCTATCAACTCCTACTCTCACCTCCCCGTGGTGAACATCGGGTGCCTAGTACCTTAACTGTAGATTGGGTTCCAACCCCAGTGGAAAGTTGTTGGGGCAGCAAACGAGAGAGGTGGGGAGAGGTGTTTCCACTAAAGCACCTCTCCTTATCCAGACGGCAGCGGAGGAATTCCCGAGATGGTGGAGTCTACAGTTCCAGTAAAGTTGAACTACTTAGTGAACACCTTATAGGGCTTCTTCGACTTATTCGGAGCCCAGGCCTATAAAAAGCGGTTTTATCCGACTCCCCATCCTTGGAGTTATACTTAGGATCTGGCCCTCCAGGTTGGGGGTTGTGACGGGGGGGTTACTTCCTGGCCACTTAAAAGCTTTCATAGTTGCGTGGCACCAACCAGCCTAGAATACGGACGGATTTACTGTTGACAACCAACGCAAACGAATTAAGGACAAAGACCTTCGCATATGCACGTGGAATGTTAGGTCCCTTAACAGACTACGTGCGGCCCAAGAATTAGCGGAGGCCCTGGACCGCTATAAAGCAGACATCACCGCCATCCAGGCAATACGATGGGATGGCCCGGGCAAAAAGAGGATGAAAAACTGCGATATTTATTATGGTAACTGCTACCACGAAAACCAAAACCACTTATTTGGATGCGGCTTCGTCATTGGAGCCAGACTTAGGCAAGAAGTCTTGAGCTATAGGTGCATCAATGAGCGCCTCATGACCATACGCATCAAGGCTAAATTCGGCAACATTAGCCTGATATGCGCACACGCCCCCACAGAAGAGAAAGACGATAACACCAAAGATATGTTCTTCGAGCTCCTAGAAAAAACATATGAGCAGTGCCCTAGCTACGATATTAAAATTGTCCTGAGCGATTTTAATGCCAAGGAAGGAAAGACATCTTTAATGGAATAATCGGGACAACCGATTCAGGCCCATAGTTTTTGCTGCGGGCCGAAACGTCATGGTAGCCAGTACGCGTTTTCCACACCTCAACACCCACAAAGGAACTTGGACTTCTCCAGACCGTCACCAGATTGACCATATTGCGATCAACGCCAGACACGCTTCCAGCATCATGGATGTTCGAACTTTCCGAGAAGCTAACTTGGACCACTACCTCGTTGTAGCCAAGGTAGCACTTCGGTTTTTCAGACCAAAGGCAAAACAGCGAGGTGCTGCAAGAAGGTACAGCGTTGAACGGCTACAATCGCAAGAGATTGGCAAATCCTTTTCCGACCGAGTGACAAGTTACCTCTCTCGAAGTTCTCTGCCACCAACACAATGTATCGAAAACCGGTGGCAACATTGCCAAGATGCAATTGAAGAAGCCGCCTCTGCTGTGCTGGGTTTCAAGCATCCACCAACAAGGAACTCCTGGTTTGATGAGGAATGTCGACAGGCAAATGCAGCCAAACAACAGGCACGTAAAGCGGCGCTGCATAAATGGACGAGAGCTGTTCATGAGCTCTATGACCAGAAGAGGCGAGAAGAACGCCGACTTCTCAGAAGGAAAAAGAGAGGGCATGAGAAGCATGCGGTCGAAGATGTTGAGAGGTCTAAAAGCAGGAATAAAGTTCGAAAGTTTTATGAACAGGTGAAACGAAATTCACAGCTACATAAAACTTGAACTGCAGGCTGCAAAGACGAAAGTGGAAACATCATAGTGAAACCGCAGTCAATGCTGAGTATATAGAAGGACCACTTCTGCAGACTGTATAACGGCGACGAAGTACTGAATTCCGCTTTCAGGCAGGATGATCCATTCAACATAGACGACGAAAGCACGTGAACGTCTTAAGCCCATCGTCAACAACCTGATAGGTCCTTATCAGTGTGGTTTTGGGCTAAGAAAGTCCACAGTTGATCAAATATTCACATTACGATAGATCCTGAAAAAAACCCAAGAACACCAAACCCACAACCACCATCTTTTCATTGATTTCAAGGCCGCATAAGACAGCATCTACAGGGACGAGCTGTATAGAGCCATGTCTAGTTTTGGCATCCCTGCCAAACTCGTCCGTTTGTGCAGGATGACCATGGAGAATTCAAGCTGCTCCATAAAGGTTGGAAACAACTTAACTGAACCTTTCAATGTCAAAACAGGTTTTAGACAAGGTGATGCGCTGTCATGCGATTTTTTTAACATCGTGCTTGAAAGAATAGTGCAGAGCTCACACGTCAACACTAGAGGCACTATCTTTCAAAAGTCTGTCCAATTACTGGCATATGCTGATGACATTGACATAATCGGAAGAACTCAGCGTGATTTCAATGGGGCTTTTGTGAATATTGAGGCAGAGGCGCCTAAAATGGATTTAACGGTTAATGAGGGCAAAACAAAGTACATGCTGTTGCAAGAAAGGACCTACAACATCGACGTCTTGATGAAAACATCACCTTGGATAGACATGTCTTTGAGATAGTCAAGGACTTCGTCTTCCTAGACTCCGCTGTAAACGCAGAAAACAACACCAGCGCTGAGATCACACGCAGAATAACTCTTGCTTACCGCTGTTTCTTTGGACTAAGAAACCAATTGAGTGGTAAAATCCTCTCTCGAGGGACCAAAGTGTTGCTATATAAGACCCTTATCATGCCCGTCCTGCTATACGGTGCAGAAGCATGGACTATGACAAAAGCGGATGAAAGCACCTTGGGTCACTTCGAGAGAAAAGTTCTTCGTGTGATCTAAGGTCCCGTATGCATCGAAGGGGAGTGGAGGAGAAGATGGAACTGATGTATAATGTCCCATCTCTAAGCATACTTGTCTAAACAACAATTATATCAAAATGAACATTAAAATGAATGACTAAGCATAACATAATCGGCTAGCGTGGTGGTCTCGCTTTTTGATAGTTTTTCTTGGTCTTCCAGTTCACTTTGTAAGCTCAAATAAAGAACACTGAAATATTAATAAAAGCCTTTCAATAATATAACAGGAACGACGAGCTGTACGGGCCGTACAGCGACGTAGACTTAGCCAGAAGGGTAAAAGTCCAATGACTAAGATGGCTGGGTCACGTAGAGCGCAGGGAAACCAATGCTCCGGCCCGGAAAGTCTTCGAATCCGCACCCACAGGACAGCGCAGTAGCGGAAGACCGCGGATCAGGTGGCGCTCACAAGTGGAAGGTGACCTCACCCAACTTGGGGCGCGATACTGGAGACATTTAGTTAGGGACCGAGCTAGATGGAGAGGTTTGTTGGGTGAGGCTCTAGTTCACAAAGGACTGTAGCGCCACCTTAAGTAAGTAAGTAACGTATTGAAGTACGTCTGTACGTCCGTACGTACACTCGCACGCACAGACATCTCTTTAAAAATCTTTTATTTCAACTCTAAGGACCTTGAAACGTCAAGAAATGTCAAAATTTTCAATTCGACAAACTGGACTGATTACAAAAACTTAAAAAATTTGGTATTAGAAAAAATAAGACTGAAACTTTTCTTAAAATTAGTTTTTTTTATTTTGATTTCAACTTGTATCCAGCATGAGAGACAATACTTTGGAAAAAGCATAAAAGTCAATAATGGGATGAACAGAAATTTTAGACAATGTTTAAGAAGAACGAAATTCGCTTTTAATTACAATCATTTTTTTCCTGAGATACTTAATACCCGATAAAATAATATGCAAAATTCTAGTGACTTCTATAAAGTGAAATTCACTATTACTGAATTTTCAAAGAAAAAATGGTTCCTTATTTTATACTTGGGTATTGAATTTACTTACTTGGTCCAATTGAATTTAAAAATTAATAATATTAGAATTTTTTTGTTGTTGAAATTTATGTATAATCAATATACACATTTAATGCTTAAAATTACAAAAAAGGTTGTACAAATTTTAAGAATCCACTTGTATGGTTATTTATTCATCTGTTTTCAGCTTTATTGATTAGAAATAACATCTCAAAAGGGTCTTAAGAAATAATACCAATGAATATACAACATTGAACCTAAACATATATCCTGAAGGCAATCATTTCAGTCTAATCTCTTTCCAACAAAAATACATTTTTGTTTGTTTGTTTTCTTATAAACTTGAGTTTTTAATCAACTCAACATCTCTTTCCTTTTGCCAAAAGAAATTAACAAAATTATCTCCCAATTTTACGACATATTCCCAAAGTATCTATAGTAACCCTACTCTCAGATACTTTTATATCTTATATATTCAATCTTTATGTCAAAACTTTTCTAACTTTTCTTACCATAAGAAGAAGACAGAGAAGAAACCCCTTAATTACGAAAACAACAACAAACAAATAAATATATACCCCACCCTAAACCACCCCAACCCTACCCAACCCATCGCCTTAATACGAAAACATACGAATTTATATACATATTAAGTCAAACTAAAAGTAAAACTGAATGTTTGGAATGAGATTGTATAAATTTTATAGAAAATCCTTTTTCTGTGAGATAAAATTCTTCCCTCCACTTCCATTTCCATGACACACCGCATCACATTAAGGAATGGAATTAAATAAATCTATAACTTTTTTCTTGTTTGTATCATATTCTAAGGAATCACTCCTCAGATAATAATTCTTTAGAAAATAATAGAAAATCCATCCTCATTATATGGAATACTGTTTCACAGTCTTTTACATCAGATTCTACATATAAAACTATAAAGCTATAGCTTCAGCCAAGAAAACAAGATTCCTGATGGAGATATGCCAAAGGTATGCAAGGATATTAGATTCTGGAGAAAAGGCAGACAGCATTCATTAAATTGTGTGTAAGAGCAAGGTATTGGGTTCAACGTATGTGCGCACTCCTAGTTCTATGTATAGTGCTTCCTGTTACTCAAAGATTAGAGTTGTAGATGAGTTGAAGCATAAGCTAAGCACAACATTCCTAGAAGAAAAGTATTCTAACCTTCTTCCTTGGTGGATGGAATCCTTTTTCTTTTCCTCATATAAAATCCTTCATTTTTGTTTTGTTCTGACGTTACGAGTACCTTATGGACCAAGATCTATAGAGTGTTCCTATAGCAAGCAAACATATTACAAAAGTTACAAATTACAATCCCCACATTTATTATTTCCATCAAAACGTATACATGGACAATAGAAAAATACACATAAGAGTATACATAGAATAGAGACAGGTTGGAAAATATCACTATGCTGTACCTTACCTATAACAACAAGGAATTATTCTACTTTATAACAATCTTTTATCGTTTTGTTGAAGTTTTTTAGAAGAATATTATAATCCTTAAGAATCCTTTATAGTTGTCTCCGAAGGATACACCGAAAAAACACTTCGAGTCTCTTGAATTGGGTTTGAACAATTTACGTTTTCTGGCAAAATATTGAAAACGGTTTTAGAATTATATTCATTACTTACTTTATTTACTTGAGTCCTCAGACTTCTTAAGTCCGTTGGGAACCCCTTAAGGGGCATAGGGCCTCTACTATGCCTCCGTGCCATTGTGTACGGTTTACGGAGAAGTGTTTCAGTTGACTCCAACTCTTGCCTAGTGACGGTGATTCCGCCGCGACTGTCCTGGCGCCATGTGCTTCTCGGTCGTCCAGCTCTTCTTCCTCCTTGTGTGAGTGGATTCCACTGCATTGCTTGGCCTGCAATGCAGTCGTTACCTTTTCGAAGCCTATGTCCAATGCATTGCCACTTATGTACGTCTTTGTATTTAAGATTCTTTAGGTTCCTGAGCTGTCCTTTTATGGAGGACCTCATTTGATATGCGATTTCTTGTTGTGGCTGAAGTAATCTTCCAAGTACTGCATCCATAAAGAAGCACAGATTCGACATTTGTTCAAAACAGTCGGAGCTTTGTTCTTAAACTACTAGAGTTATTCCTCCAAATTTTTGACAGCATACCGAACGCCACTTTTGGTTTGCCACTGCGGCAGATGACGTCTTGATCGGTTCCGCCTTCTATGGAAACGATACTTCCAAGGTATTGAAAGCTCTCCACTTTTTCCACCGATTGCAAGGAAGTATTTATTTGAGAGGATGGTCGGGTTACGAGGCTGATCATATTTGTTTTGTTGGAATTGATTTTCAGCCCCAAATCTGCTTCTCTCTCCACACTTATTGTCATTTAATGGAGATCCATGATTCTATGAGAGAGTAAGCAAACGTCGTCAGCGTAATCCAAGTGCTTTAAATAGGATGTCAAAGTCCATTAGATCGCTCCGCTACCTGAAAAAGCTATGCGCAGCTTATCACCAACAAAAACAATATTGGCGACAGAATACAGCCCTGTCTGTCTCCGCTTCAAAAATCATCTGACAGTTGGATTCATCATATGTTGCCTTTATAATAGCAATAAGTTTTTCTGGAATGCCTCTCCTCCGCAAAGCTAACCAGATATACTCCCTGTTAACGCTATCAAAGGCCTTCTCGAAGTCAATGAACAGCAGATGTAGTGGTGATCGATATTCAACGCACTGTTCAATAATGATCCGCAGGGTGTTGATATGATCAATACAGGAGGATCCAGCGCAGAGTCCTGCTTGTTTAGCATCAAGTATGTCCGCAAGGTGTATGACTTTGGCTACTATTTTGGCAACGGCAGGTAGAACGCAAATTGCTCTCCAGATTTAGTACTTTGTAAGATCTACTTTTTTGGAGCTAGACGATAATTCTCTTCTGGAAGCTTTCGGTGGTCCAGCCTTCTTTTATGAGCGGGAGAAGCAATTCGCTTGATGACATTGGCGCTGCTTGTAAAAGCTCTGTGGAAAATCAAATCAAGTCCTACCGCTTTGTTGTTCTTAACCGCTTTAATTGCGGCAACGATCTCATATTTACTGGGAAGTGCGGTGCTGATTCGGGTATAAGTTTCTCCAGTCGCTTCAGAAGGTATCGGCTGCACGTTGTTTGCAAACATTCGGTTTAGGAAAAGACGTTCTTTCCGCCTTCGGACTTCCTCATGCACCGAAATTATCACAGTACCGTCTACTTCTTTCACCAGGTGTTGCTTTGAGCTGTGTGCATCGGTCAGCTCTTTAATTATTCTGTAAACGGTCTTGTTGTCGTACCTGTTTGCAGCATCTTCTGCTTTTTGCATTAATGCGTTGATGAAGTTACGCTTGTCGCGGCGCACACTGCGGCTAACCTCCCTCTTTTTCATGCAATACGAGGGCATCAAATCGTTTCTTTAGTCCCCTTGTGCAGCAGTTATTCGAGCGCTTAACTGTTTGAGTTCATTGATCCTTGCCCAAAATTCTTCTGAAAGCCAAGTGTTGGTGCTTCCTTTTTTCCGACCGATTATTCGGTCAGCACCTGAAATGATAGCATTTTTCACAGTATTCCAATGATGTTCGATGTCGTCATGTACTGTGCTGCTGATTGTTCTCATTTGTGTGTGTGGCAGGTGCTCCCTTAATTGTTGATGGGTAGTGGGATGCTTTAGTCTTGCGATGTTGAATTTAGGGGCTTGTGTTGTTCCGTTGGATCTTCGAACTGTAGCTGTACGCAATATTAGGGTAGCTATCATTAAGTGGTGGTCACGGGCAAGTCCCATATCGGCGACTTTCTGTTTCGTACATCCAAGAGACAGCTTCTAAAGCGTCGACTAATCGCGAAGTTTTCAATTTGGTTGGAAACGCTTGCCTGTCCGTCGACACCCAACTAATTTTATGACGGAGTTTGTGTTCAAACATAGTATCACCAATCACAAATCTATTGGCGTTGTAGAAGTCAATGAACCTCTCACCATTATCATTGCAATTACCGACTCCGTGAACACCCATCACATGCCTTAGCATTGAGCATTAAGATATCACATAACAAAATAATATCTCCGCGGGAAGTGTTGTTGCAGGCGGATCCCAGCCCAGTTGACTATAAAAACATTCTTTCTCTTCATTAGATGCGAGCTTCGTCGGTGCGTAACATTGTATAATGGTGGCGGGTTGTACTCTACTCTGAAATCTAGCTTTGATAAGCCTGTTCCCAAAGGGTTCCCACGAAATAAAATTCCTGGTTGCCGTTTTTGTAAAGAGTAACTCAACGCCAGCTTCTGTAGCGTTTCCTGGATCGTAACCAGACTAAAGCAGTGTTACGTGTCGGTGACTTGTATTTGCCTGATCCCAACCATCGCACTTCGCTTAACCCTAAGATATCTATCCTGTACCGCATACATTCTCTCATTGAAGGCGACGGAAAATAAATTGTTGGTCAGGTCGGTTTTGTAATTAGACAGACTGAGGTCGATGGGCAGTACATTTCTTTTCCAAGGAGGAGGTAAAGAGTTACTAGGGTTACTAGGGCTTGTCAGATTAATTGCTCTGTTTTGTTCAAATCCACTAACTAAATCAATTTATAATAATAATAATACAAATAATGTATGACGGCAACGCTGATTTACGATATTATGTTCAGCTTAAAGAAATATTATAGAAGACAAGCTTTAATCATATGTTTCGTTCGAAACATCAACTACAATTATCACTCAATGATACATCGAATGATATTTAAACCGTTTTCATGTACAGAACTTATATTCTATTGTTTCTTTGTTTTAAGAAAGTTCTCTTTTAAAATTATTGTCATAATCTTAAGTCTAGTCTGAATTGCACGCTTAGATTATTTTAAGCTTTTAATTTTGCACGCTGTTATTTTAATTAAATTAAACATACATTAGTGAACACCTTATAGGGCTTCTAAGAATTATAAGGAAAAGTTAATCCGGCTCCCCGTCCTTGGAGTTATACTAAGGATCTGTCTATCAAAGTTGGGGCATGTACCGTCGATTGGCTTCCTAACCACGTGCATATCTCCTAGTTGCGAAACAGCAGACTAAGGCAACAAGTCTTGAGCTATAAGTGCGTCAATAAGCACCTCATGACCATACGCATCAAGGCTAAATTCTTCAACATTAGCTTGATATGGGCGCACCCCACACAGAAGAGAAAGATGACAACACCAAAGGTATGTTTTTCGAGCTCCTAGACAAAACAAATGAGCAGTGTCCTAGCTACGATATTAAAATTGTCCTGGGCGATTTTAATACCAAGCTAGGAAGGGAAGACATCTTTGGTGGAATAATCGGGAAAAACAGCCTGCACGACAACACTTCCGACAACGAGTTTAGCTCATAGATTTTGCTGCGGGACGAAACGTCATGGTAACCAGTACGCGTTTTCCACACCTCAATATCCACAAAGGAACTTGGACTTCTCCAGATCAATCTACCATCAACCAGATTGACCATATTGCGTTCAACGCCAGACAAGCTTCCAACATCATGGATGTCCGAACTTTCCGAGAAGCTAACATCGACTCGGACCACTAGCTCCTTGTAGCCAAGTTAGCACTTCGGATATTCATAGCCAAGGCAAAACAGGGAGGTGCTGGGAGAAGGTACAACGTCAAACGGCTACAATCGCCAGAGATCAACAAATTCTTTTTGGACTGAGTAACAAGTAACCTCTCTCGACGTTTCCTGCCACTAACACAATGTATCGAGAGTCGATGGCGACATTGCCAAGATGCAATCAGAGAAGCTGCCTCTGACGTCCTGGTATTCAGGCAACTACCAACAAGAAACCCCTGGTTTGATGAGGAATGTCGGCAGACAAATGCAGCCAAACAAAAGGCACGCAAAGCGGCGCTGCATAAAAGGACGAGACCTGATCATGAGCTCTATGAGCAGAAAAGGCGAGGGGAACACCGACTTCTCAGAAATGAAAAGAGTGAGCATGAGAAGAATGCAGTCAAATATGTTGAGAGGTTTAAAAGCAGGAATGAAGTTTGAAATTTTCATAAACAGGTGAAACGAAATTCACAGGCACATAAACCTAGAACCGAAGACTGCAAAGAGGAAAGTGGAAACATCATAGTGGAACTGCAGTCAATGCTGATGATATGGAAGGACCACTTTTGCAGACTGTATAACGGCGACGACAAACTGAATTCCGCTGTTTGTTTGTCCAATCCTGAAAAAAGGAGACCCTCTAAACTGCACCAACTATAAAGGAATCAGACCTGGCAAAATTCCTCGTTTTAAACTCTCCCAGTGGGTGCCGGGCGGTAATGATCACCACAGTTGTCTTGTACCTTGTCAAGATGGAGATCAACTAAGGTCAGGTTGAATTGCTGAAGTTTCCTACTCCTTAATAGTAGCAAGCTTTATCAACGCAATTTGACCATAGATACGGGGTCTCTAATTTCAGTGGTGGTGTGCGCGTCTTACATAATCCGTGCCGAAGAATGGCTTGGGGGCAAACCAGTCGCTAACGAGCTCATTCGGATTCCTTGGCAGGGTCCGTCTTATCTTCTGCCTTACCCCGGTATATCGGCTCTGCCGGGGCTGAATTCTTTTTTCCAACCTACTCGGGGGACCAAAATACAATAAATTTAAACAAAATTGACGAAATAGACAAGACGAACGTAGAACCCTACAGACTTGGAGGATGGACTCTTGGCCTCCAGCCAGGAGACTTTGAAGGGGAGCACATTTAGCGCTGGTAGTTCCAGCACTTGTGAGCAACCCAAAACCACAGAAAGTATAGGCAGTGCTATTCATAGCACTTCTATACTTCCTAAACCGTATACAAAACCGAAACCCTCGCGTAGCAGTGCAACTCGAGGAACCAAAAAACCATCAGAAGGCGCTCTTTTCAGGAACCGCTTCAAAACGGCCTCTCACATTCTTGCCAAGATTGCCGAAAATGAAGACACCGGAATGATTCATGAGAGGGACGCCCAAGATAAAATAAAGTACCAGAAGGTTGTTGTTGAATACAACAAACTTCTGGCCAGCCGAGAAAAGGCCGTTAAGCGAAACAGATCTCATGTAGAGATCTCCACGTCTCAGAAAAAGAGCAAGCTTGACGACCGGACAAAGCCAGTGAAAGCACCATCTTCTGGAGCAGCGCAACTGCGTACTCTAAGTGAGGTTGTCAGGGATGACCTCCACGTAGGAGTTGTGAATGAGCTCTCCACAAACAGCAAAGGTCCGCTGAACGTGTGGAACTCTATCGAGGGCAACCTCTCTGAGATGGTGTTTTCATACACTATAACAAACAGTGAGTGCCCCTACCCTAGTTTTGACTCTGGCGAGATGCTCAGTGGGCATAGGGTAATTAAGTGTGCGGACAGGTTTTCTAGGGATTTCCTTAGTGAAAGCATTGCTAAGGTTAGCAATGACTGGGAGTGCTTGAAGCTCAAGCTTATCCCAGCTAAGGACATCCCTAGACAACCGAAGGCTCACATTTGGTTGCCGCTCATGGCATAAGGAATGCCAAAATTAAAATTCTGCAGAGTCAAGGAACAGACACCGACAAATCTGATGACAACGTCGATGATGACGATGTTATAAGCGGAGTCGGGATCCCCAGCGAGTTGCCGGGCCCCAGCTCTGCAGCTAAAAATAATTCAAAAACGCGCTGAAGGTCATCCAGATTAGTCTGAAGCACCCTAAGTGCGCCTCAGATAATCTGAGAGTTTTCCTTAAGGAGGGAAACTTTGACATTGGCGTTATCCAAGAACCGTGGATAAACGGCCTCAAAGTGCGAGGCCTCCAAGACAACCAATACGACCTCTTTTATAAAACTGCAGATCAAGACCAAGGTAATCCCAGAACTTGTATTTTAGCTAAGAAACATTTAAAAGGTTGTTTATGTCCAAATTTTAGCACTCCCGATCTGACAGTTGTCAGATTTGAAGACAAAAATGAACAGGGTTTGCTGATGGCCTCTTTTTACTCTGCCCACCATCACCTCCGGAGGTGTGCAAAATCATAACCGAAGCTAACATCAAAAAGGCAAACCTTCTGATCGGAGGCGACGCAAATGCTCGGCATACCCTTTGGGGAAGTTCTGTGATCAATGAACGAGGTGAGTCACTTTTTGATTTTATTATTGAAAATAATTTGACCATTTGTAACAGAGGCAATACTCCCATTTTCGTCTTTCCGAGCTTGGAAAATTATGATGGATGGGAGGATGTGTTTGATGTTACTTTAGTAAACAACCGTAATTTATTAGTGGAGAATTGGAGAGTTTCCCATTTGAATTCGTTTTGGGATCACAAGTGGATTCTTTTTCAAATTAATTTCGAGTCGAAAAACCCTCCGCCTTACAGAAATCCCAAAAGAACTGACTGGACGAAATTCAGTCAAATTGCGAATTCCAAACTAAGCAACTCACCGAATCTCACTGAATCGATAGGAGACCTTGAATCAAAGGTGAAAACCTTTAAAACTTCTATAAGTAAAGCTTTAAGAGTCTCTTGCCCAGTTAAATATAGCCGTAAAACCTTGGTGGTGGAATGAAGAACTGTCGAGTCTTAGAAAAATGACGAGGACAATTTTCAATATCTGCCACAATTATAAGTTTTACCAACCGTATAAAGACTCTCTTAAAGTTTACAAGAAGAATCGCTCGTTAAGGTCGGTGTAGAAGACTTCATTCGAGAATGGATTATTTCCATGCTCAGTGGTAGGAAGACTACTGTTGGAGATATCCTTCCTTTAATAATTGAACAGCTTTCTGGTTCTTGAAGGGAAATTTTTTATTCCTACAGAATATATTTACAGAATATTATATATATATATATTAAATTTATACATTTATGTATGTACAATGTACATGTGTATTTATAATAAGTATAATTAACTTACAATTAGTTTGCTTCTTAAGGAAAGATAACTTTATTTGATTTTGCTACTTTTTTTGATCGCTAAGCCACGAGGTTTTAACGATCGAAGGCAGGTCTTAACCAATCAATAGTAAGATGGAGAAAGAAAGAATTTGCAAGAATTCAGAAATTTTTTGTTAAAAGGGCGCGCTAACGATCTGTCATTTTTTGATGTCAATCGAAATTAGTGCTGCCAGGTTTGGCAACAACTACGAAATTAATTCCATCAGATATTATCTCGGAAGACACTGACTACTGCACTCCTACTTTGAACCTTAGTAAGGGTTTTAAGACTATTTTCCCATCGAGAGAAGATTGGGAGGATGACATCGTGTCGATAAGTTTCGAAACAACCATCTTTACTGACGGCTCAAAGATGGAGTGCGGAGTTGGTTCTGGGATCTTTTCTGAATCCCTTAATGTAGCCAAATTTTGCGGTTTGTACCGGACATTGGGCTATAGGAGTTCATGCAGAGAAGTAGGGTATCTCTTACAACACCTTTGCCGTAGCTGTAGTGACCAAAGAGAAAGTGAAACCATAATCCATTTCCTCTACAAATGTCCTACTTTGGCAAACACCAGAATGAAATGCTTTGCAAAAGCATTCTTTCAAGAACTCGATGAGCTATTTGAGACAAAGATTAGAGACCTAATCTTTTTTCTCAATGCGACAAAATGGCTCTAACATAATCGCCTCCACCCCAATAGTTATTAAAACCTGTCTCATTACTTTGTTGGCTCCTATTTTAAATGATCTCAATAGCTGCATTTTGAAGCTTTTGTATTATTTTGGATATGTTTTTTAGCTCCATTACCCCAACCAAGTATACCAAACCGTATCCATCAAAGCATATGCTTTAAAACGCTTTCAGATGTATGGTATTTCAAATGTGTAATTTCAAACAGAGCTGTAAAAAATGCAATCATTTTTGTATTGCAGTTAAATGATTGAAAAGACTTACATTTTGAATAATTTGACTTCATTTCTGTACTTAACTTCGAAAAAAAAATCACAGTTAATTTTGATGTCTTTTGTAAAGAAATCATTTTGAGCAGTTAAAAGACTTAAAGTCAAAAGAATGCATTACTTTTTACTGCTTGCATTCTTGTAAGTCTTTTAAAAGTCTTTTACATTCTTTGCATTCATTAAGTCTTTTGATTGCATTCAATGTAATGCAGTCATTTGAATGCTTTGAAGTCTTTTTACTGCTTGAAATCTTTTTATTGCTTGAAGTCTTTTGAGTGCTCTAAGTCTATCTATATAGTTTATCATCAGGTTCCTTACGACTAGCATTTACTTTGCTCTTTTGATTATTAAATTCATATTGTACTCGCAGTTGGCCTCACAAATACAAAGTCTATCAAAATTTAAAAAAAAATATACAACAAAGGAAGGCTAATGTTGCATGTTGTTTTTAATAATAATTTATTTTATATTTGAGTTAGTTTTTTTTTTTTGAAAAACTGCCCTAATTAAGTACACCTACACAAACATCTTTTTAGAAGCCACCTTATATGTTTTAGCCTATGATTACACCTTCTGAACAATACATTCATTAAAAGTAGTCTTTAGACTTCAAGCAGTAGAAAGACTTCAAGCAGTAGAAAGACTTCAAGCAGTAGAAAGACTTCAAGCAGTAAAAAGACTTCAAAGCATTCAAATGACTGCATTACATTGAATGCAATCAAAAGACTTAATGAATGCAAAGAATGTAAAAGACTTTTAAAAGACTTAAAAGAATGCAAGCAGTAAAAAGTAATGCATTCTTTTGACTTTAAGTCTTTTAACTGCTCAAAATGATTTCTTTACAAAAGACTTCAAAATTAACTGTGAATTTGTTTTCGAAGTTAAAGTATTGCAATAAGCAATGTTAATGCATTCCCAAAATTCAGTTAAATGAATGGGACTTTTCGCGATGAAATACCAAATGATTGCATTCTTTTACAGCTCTGATTTCAAATAAGGCTTTCTTGAAAATGACAATCTATCACTACACCCAGATATTTATAGTTGTTCACTAACTCCATGCATTCCTTCAGTGCGTTTGGGCAAGCATAATTTTTCAAAGAAATCCGCTGTAATGTTTGCTTGATTTGCGGTCTTCGAATGTTAATCATTTTAATTTTGGAGGCGTTTATTACTAAACCGTTATCGTGACACCATCTCACAGTCGCATTAAATTCTGTTTGCATCATAATAACTGCAGTTTCCAGAAAACTCTGACGGACAATTTTAGCCATATCATCAGCAAAAGCAAATGGTATACGTTGTTTGAAAACTCCGAGTAACTCGTTGGTATATAATATATATAAAACCGGTCCTAATTTTGATCCCTGTGGCATTCCATTTTTCATTATCTTTGTGTCATTGAAAGTATCTTTTATCTTAACACAAAAAGTTCTGTTTTGTACCTCGTATTCCAATCCTTCGCAATGCTTCAATAAAGTTAGAATGGTTCAAGGTATCGAAAGCCTTACTTAAATCCATGTACATTACTAATACATGGTGACCTCTTTCCAAGCTTTCATTAACACAATTTGCGAATTTACTAAGTAAACTCGTCCGTTTGTGCAGGATGACCATGGAGAATTCACGCTGCTCCAAAAAGGTTGGAAACAGCTTAACAGAACCTTTCGATTTCAAAAAAGGGAATTAGAGAAGTTGATGCGCTGTCATTCGATTTTTTTAACATCGCACTTGAAAGAATAGTGCAGAGCTCAAATGTTAACACCAGAGGCACTATCTTTCAAAAGTCTCTGCAATTACTAGCATATGCTAATGAAATTGACATAATCGGAAGAACTGAGCGTGATTTTAATTGGGCTTTTGTAAGTATTAAGGAAAAAGGCTGGTATGTGTTTAACGGTTAATGAGGGCAAAACAAAGTACATGCTGTCGTCTAAAAAGCACACACAACAACTCGTTCTTGGTCAAAACATCACCTTCGAAAGACATAACTTTGAGATAGTCAAGGACTTCGTCAACCTAGGCTCCACTGTAAACGCAGAAAACAACACCAGCGCTGAGATCAAACGAAAAATAACTCTTGCTAACCGCTGTTTCTTTGGGCTAATAAAGCATTAGAGTAGAAAAGTCCTCTCTCGAAGGACCAGATGGAGCGCACAAGTGGAAAGTGAATTCAACCAACTTGAAGCGCGTAATTGGAGACATCTAGCTGGGGACCGAGCTACATAGAGTAGTTTGTTGGGTGAGGCCCTTGTTTACACAGGACTGTAGCGCCACCTTCATAGTTGTTGATTCGTTCGATTTTTGGATTCAACCAAAGGCAAAAATCTTTTATATGAAATGCCTTTTTAAAAAAATCACCTTCTTAATTTTTTGAAAGTCCTTGCTGTAAGAATAAGTTTATTTTGAGTGGATTTCTGTACTGCTTGAAATTGTGTCTAATGTACAAATTATTGCTCACACGTCCATAGATTCTATGGAACTTAAAAAGCAAAGAAATGATAACATTTAAAAATTAAAAAATCGGACCAATTATAAGTAAAAAATACTAAAATTTGAATTAATAGTTGGTTTAAAGCTGAAGATTGCTGCACTTTAAATTGTTGTCTTTGTTTATAGTTGCAGGTTTCGTAAACTATCGATGGTATTTTAAAATTGCAAATATCAAATGTTGGGCACATATTTTTCTAGTGCTTTTTTAAAATTGTATAAAATTCCTATTCTTATGTTGTTTATTTATACTAAGCCCAATTTAAATATGTGGGGTGTACTTTGAAGTGTATTACAATAGGCTAGAAAACAAAACTTCCTTTCATCCTTGAAGGATGTTATTCATATATTTTACTTACACCTACAGCACTACACAAAAACTCCAAGAGGTGATGATGATACTTGAAAAGTATCTAATGTCCTAAAGAGAGAAAGTGCATTTTCTCTTCCTTCCGTCTTCTTATTTTATAGTTCTGTTTTTTTTTTTCTTTTATTTTATATCTTTTTATATGCAAACCCTGCAACTCTTGTTTTTCTATATTTATGTCTAAAGTTTTACTGCGCGTCCAACTTAAATGAATGTTTTTCCTCTTTGCATATGAAAAATTGTATCTCCACAATTGTGTTGTTCTTTTTTCTAAGAAATAAAAACACAAGAAATAAAACAGACAAAAACAACCGACATGACAAATTAATGGTCGTCCTTGTTCGACTTTGCTATCCGTTTCCGCCCTGAGGTCAGTACAAAAGAAGTAACAAAAACAACATATAGAAAACAAAGAAAAACAAGAAGTAGTAAAACTGCCCATTGGCATAAACTTTTGTATATGGGTCGTATAAATGACACAATCGAATTTCGGTCCTTAATTACATATTTATTGATGGTTTATTGGAATGTGAAAAGTTTTGTTTTTTGGCTTAATCACCAAAAATATTTATATAGATTAAAATAGGGCAAGATTGTGTTTCTTCCCCCTTATTGACAAAACAACAAAATGTTCTTCTTTTTTCTTATGGAGGGAAGGGAGGTTTGACTGTGGTGAGGGACATCCATATCTTTTGGTAATATACTTAAGCTTTAGTACTTGCCCAATACTGTACCAATTGCCATCATCATCAAAGTTAGACATACCTACGTGGCTCTGTCTATGGATATGAATGTTTACATCTAGCTTTGGCCTTTTCTTTAAAGGGGGATGAAAAAAAAAACAATTTTTAAGAAAAGCAGAAAAAAGAAACTCGAAACGATACAACTGACATCATCATGTTTGGGTAAATTGATATTACCAAACGTGAGATGGGTTGCACGGGAGGAAAAAAGAGACATTTTTTCTGTTCTTCATTTTTAAAAGTTAAAAGTTTTGGATATAGGTTTTTTTTAACTTTATTTTTTGTTGCATACTTTCGTTGAACTTTTATAGAGAGAACACTTGTCGGATTATACAACATTCAGTGTAGGATCAAACCCAAAAATCACCTTAACAGGCGCCAAGTTGAATTTCCTCAAATATGCGTAGGACTATAATAAAATGAGAGATCCTTGAGGTGTTAAGGCTAAGTTCATTGAAGTTAACTAATTTACCAAAGAAGGTGAAGGTGAGGTGAGGCTGAAACTTATTTTTATTTCTACTAAAACATCCTCGTTAAAAACAAAAACAAATTAGTGCACTCAGGCGTATGCGTACTTTTTTAAATTCTTATTGTTAAACAAAAATCTGTTTTAATTTTGGCTTGCGATACAGTCCGGGGTAGACCTGGGCCTCAACCAACATGCGTCTCCAGCCAGCTCGGTCCCTAGCTAGCTGTCTCCAGTTTCGCACGCCAAGTTGGTTGAGGTCCTCTCCCACCCTCCCTTCTTCCTCTACTGCGTCCCTCGGGATGGGATTCGAAGATCTTCCGGGCTGGAGCATTGATGTCCATCCGCTCTACATGTCCTAGCCATCTAAGCCTTTGTCAATGTCGCTCTACAGCCCACACAGTTCGTCGTTATATCTTCTCCTCCATTCTCCATCTATGCGTACGGGACCAAAAATCACCCGAACAATTTTTTCTCTCGAAGCATCCTAAGACGCTTTCATCTTTCTTTGACAGCGTCCAGGCTTTAGCGCCATAAATGAGCACCGGGATGATGATAGTGTGTTGTAGATGGTGATTTTAGATGCTTAAGAGAGGACTTTACTTCTCAGTTGCCTTCCAAGTCCAAAGAAGCAGTGATTCGCAATAGTTATTCTTGCCCTCATTGACCACTAAACCCATCTTCTTCGCTTACGTCGCAATGCTTAAAAACGCTCCGCTGACATCACGCTTTGATCTTCCAATTATGTCAATATCATGTGCGTATCCGAGTAATTGCATGGACCTTGGGAAGATTGTGCCTCTAGTGTTGACAGTTGAGTTTTGCACAATTTTTTCCAGAACGATGTTGAAGAAGTCGAATGACAGTGCATCGCCTTGTCTGAAACCTTTTTTGACATCAAATGCATCGGTAAGATCTTTCCCGACCTTGATAGAGCAGCGTGCAGTCTCCATCGTCATTCTGCACAAACGGATAAGTTTGACAAGGATGCCAAAACGAGGCAATTTCTCGGTAGAGCTCTTCCCTATAGATGCTGTCATAAGCGGCTTTAAAATCGATAAAGAGATGGTGGGTATCGATTTGAAGTTCCTGGGTATTTTCCAAGATCTGCCGTAGTGTGAATAATTGGTCGATAGGGGATAGTGTGGTCTGAAGCCACACTGATAACGACCAATCAGGTTGTTGACGAACGGTTCACATAATACTGCTCTTAGAGCTCGCGAACAGCTTTGGTCCTTTTGTGCAGCGCCGTTTTGTATGCCTGTTGTTACGCTGCGTAATCTTGCCGGCATTCATCGTCAAACCAGGGGCTTCGCTTTGGTGGCCGTGTGAAACCTAGCACTTCAGAAATGGCATCTCTGATGGCTGCAAGGCAATGTTGCCACTGGTTTTCAATGCTTAATGCAGGCAGCATAGGACTTCTTAAGAGGTTATTAGAGACTCGATCAGAAAAGGACATGGCAGTCTCTTGCGATTGTAGCCGTCTAACGTCGAATCTTCTCACAGTACTTCCTTGTTTTGGCTTGGATCGGGATATCCGTAGCCGTACCTTGGCTACAACGAGGTAGTGGTCCTAGTCAATCACCTAGTCAATGCCCCTCGGAATGTTCGGATATCCTGTACACTGGAGAAGTGTCGTGCGTCGATCGCAATGTAGTCAATCTGGTTGACGGTTGATTGATCAAAAGATTTCCATGTCCCCTTGGGGATATTAAGATGCGTGAACTGCGTACTAGCTACCAGAACGTCTCGCCCCGCAGCGAAATCGATCAGCCTGAATCCGTTGTCGAAGGTGATGTGGTGCAGGCTGTGTCTCTCGATTATGGCACCAAATATGTCTTCTCTTCCTAGGTTCACATTAAAATCTCCTAAGACAATTTTAATTTCATAGGCAGGGCACTGCTCATATGTCTTGTCCAAGAGCTCGAAGAATATGTCTTTGGTGTCTTCATCTTTCTCTTCTGTTGGGGCATGCGCGCATATCAGGCTTATGTTGGCGAAATAAGCCTTGATGCGGTTTGTCGTGATGCGCTCGCTCACACTGTTGAAACTCAAGACTTTTTACCTGAGTCTAGTTCCAACAACAAATCCACACCCAAATATAAGCTGTCTTTGTTCTCGGTAGCAGTCGCCATAGTATACATCGCAGTCTTTTAGTTTGCGTTTGCCCGGTTCATCCAAACGCACTTCTTGGATGGCGGTAATATCTACCTTGCAGCAGTTAAGGGCTTCCGCTGGTTCTTCGGCCTCCAAGGATGGGGAGCCAGATAAAACTAATCCTTACAGCCCTAGGCTACGAATAAGTCGAAGAAGACCTATAAGGTGTTTTTTAAGTAGTTCAATTTTACTGGAACTGTAGATGCCACTGTCTGGATAAGCAGAGGTGCCTTTGTGGAAATATCTCTCCCTTCCTCTCTCGTTTGCTGCCCCGAACAACTTTCCACTGGGCTTAGAACCCGATCTCCAGTTGAGGTACTAGGCACCCGATGTGCACCGCGGTTAGATGAGAGTAGGAGTTGATAGACAGAGGTGGGTTTTGAGAAAAACCTGTGGACACTTGTGTCCTCTTGAATGCACATGTCTACCATTTGAACATGCTCAGATATGCGTAGGACTATAATAAAATGAGAGATTCTTAGGGTGTTAAGTTAAAGTTCATTGAAGTTAAATAATTTACCAAGAAGGGGATTTTGAGGCTAAAACTTCTGTTTATTCCTACACAAACATCCTCGTTTAAAAACAAAAACAAATTAGTACACTTGGGCGTATGCGTACTTTGTAAAATTTTTAATTAAATCAAACAAACATTTGCCTCCATTTCGGCTTGCGATCTTTTGAATGGTTTCAAGGTTGTGTCAAGTTCAGTTGTTCTGCTTATTATAAACGGTGATTTTTTAAGAGCTTGAGAACTTTTTAAAAAAAAAAACGCATAAAATTTGCAAAATCTCATCGATTCTTTATTTGAAACGTTAGATTGGTCCATGACATTTACTTTTTGAAGATAATTTCATTTAAATGTTGACCGCGGCTGCGTCTTAGGTGGTCCATTCGGAAAGTCCAATTTTGGGTAACTTTTTCGAGCATTTCGGCCGGAATAGCCCGAATTTCTTCGGAAATGTTGTCTTCCAAAGCTGGAATAGTTGCTAGGTTATTTGTGTAGAGTTTAAACTTGGCGTAGCCCCACAAAAAATAGTCTAAAGGCGTCAAATCGCATGATCTTGGTGGCCAACTTAGCGGTCCATTCCTTGAGATGAATTGTTCTCCGAAGTTTTCCCTCAAAATGGCCATAGAATCGCGAGCTGTGTTTCATGTAGCGCCATCTTGTTGAAACCACATGTCAACCAAGTTCAGTTCTTCCATTTTTGGCAACAAAAAGTTTGTTAGCATTGAACGATAGCGATCGCCATTCACCGTAACGTTGCGTCCAACAGCATCTTTGAAAAAATACGGTCCAATGATTCCACCAGCGTACAAACCACACCAAACAGTGCATTTTTCGGGATGCATGGGCAGTTCTTGAACGGCTTCTGGTTGCTCTTCACTCCAAATGCCGCAATTTTGCTTATTTACGTAGCCATTCAACCAGAAATGAGCCTCATCGCTGAACAAAATTTGTCGATAAAAAAGCGGATTTTCTGCCAACTTTTCTAGGGCCCATTCACTGAAAATTTGCTAGCGTTGCTCGTTAGTAAGTCTATTCATGATGAAATGTCAAAGCATACTGAGCATCTTTCTCTTTGACACCATGTCTGAAATCCCGCGTGATCTGTCAAATACTAATGCATGAAAATCCTAACCTCAAAAAAATCACCCTTTAGTTTAAACTTCCTAACTTAAAAACAAGAATAATGTGGTACACTTGGGCGTATACGTACTTTTTTTATAATGTAGTATTGAGTTCAGTAAAAATAAACCTTCATTTTTGTTTTCAGTCTTTGACATGATTTAAAATTGTTCCCATATAAATCAGCTCAGTTGAATTTTTGGGTATACAAATTTACTTAGAGCCCTTGAATCCTTAAATGTTCTTTTCTATTATCAAGTCCAACCGTTAAGATTGTCTCTTTTAAGTATACATAGTTGGCAAAATGTGCAAGGATATTTTTTGTATTTTTGTTTTGCCTTGTTTAAGGTTGTTGTAAAAATCTAAGTGTAGGAAGTGGAGGTTTCAAGTATTTTTCTTCTTAAAATTTGAGTACCTACCTTAGATTTGTTTTTCTTTTTTCGTAGAAAATGGTAATGAGTTTAGAAAACTCATTTGAGTTTTTTATTTTTAATGCATTTTCTTCTTTTCTCTGAAACAAAAAGTTTAAGTATCTAAGTGTACTACATAAACTGTATTTAGATATTCAAAGAATTTGTTGTTTGAGTGCTTGTTTTAAAAAAAATACACTATTATTGAATTCTATACAAAAATCTCCTTCACAAGCAAAAACATTTTTGAATAAATTATTTCTTCTACTTAAAAACCAGTGGCATGGTTTGTTTGTCATGATGTGATGTATCTAATAAAATAAAGTTCTTCGTTGTAAGATTTTAATTTAAGACATCACAGTGGTTTTAAATGCGGTCAAATGAGATTCTATTCAAGTTCAAAAGAAAACCACGCCTACATCAGTTATAATATAATTTATTTTCTAAATATAACAAAAACGGATATTAAAATTTGTTCAATTTATGTAATGTCCTATTCCGGAAATTAAAGAAAACGTTTTATTTTTTCTTCATGCGGTTGACCTTTATAAACAATAAGATTGTAAATTTAAAATGGTATTTTTATGAAAAGTTTTTTTTTTAAAGAATTTTATGTTAAATTTAGACTTAATATTGGTTTATGAGTTTCTTACTTTAGTGGACTTTGGGCACTTGTTACTTAATTAAAAATAAGATTTTGATCTAAATTTGAAACTATAATTGAATTGTAATTAGTTGCACGAGCTGTTAACTGGAAGTGCTAGAGGTAATTTTTAATTACTGCCATTTCCTCTTAAAATAATTTTAAAAATAATTTATAATGTTAAGTGGTTAACATTTAATTGTAAGCAATTTTTAAAATATTTATCAACGTGATTTTGATTGACAAAAATTATAATACAAAAATTATAATACCCGCATATACGAGTAAGTTCGATTATAGATGTCATAACGGATCGCTGTCTAATAGGAGAGACGCCACGCTGCTAGTCGTATTCCTAAATAACTTTTGGAGAAGCTGTACGGACGAGGAAGAGAAGGAAACAGTTCTTCAACTTCTTTGTACATGCCTGGCTCTAGCTCAAAAACGAAAGAATTACCTAGGAGAATTCTTCTTTAACGATCTAAACAATCTAATCATAGCACTGGTTTCATTGAGCATACAAGAAATCCTCAAGATTCATGTGCTATCATAATGGGCCATTAAACTGGCCTAAGTGGGCCTACTCCTTCACAAACAGCCACTTTAACCAAACTTACACTAACCCATGTTGTAATGTGATGTTCAAATGTTAGAAATGTGCATTCAAGAGGACAGAAGCGTCCACAGGTTTTTCTCAAAACCCACCTGTGTCTATCAACTCCTACTCTTACCACTTCGTGGTGAACATCGGGTGCCTAGTACCTAAACTGAAGATTGGGTTCCAACCCCAGTGTACGGTTATAGGGGGCAGCAAACGAGAGAGGTTGCATAGGTGATAAGTAAGGCTACTATACTTATCCAGAAGGCAACGGACAAAATCTCGAGATATAATTAATGGTGGCGTCTACAGTACCAGTAAGTTTGAACTACTTAGTGAACACCTTATAAGGCTTCTTCGACTTATTCGGAGCCCAGGCCTATAAAGATGGGTTTTACCGTTGTACTTAGGATCTGGCCGTCCACGGACGGATTAACTGTTGACAACCAACGCAAAAGAATTAAGGACAACGAACTTCGGATATGCACGTGAATTGTTAGGTCCCTTAACAGACCACGTGCGGCCGAAGAATTAGCAAAGGCCCTAGACTGCTATAAGGCAGACATCACCGCCATCCAGAAAATATGATGGGATGGGCCGGGCAAAAAGAGGATGGAAAACTGCGATATTTACTATGGTGACTGCTACCACGAAAACCAACAGCGCTTATTTGGATGCGGCTTCTTCATTGGAGCCAGACTTAGGCAAGAAGTCTTGAGCTGTAGGTGCATCAATGAGCGCCTCATGACCATCCGCATCAAATCTAAATTTGGCAACATAAGCTTGATATGCGCGCACGCCCCCACAGAAGAGAAAGATGACAACACCAAAGATATGTTCTCCGAGCTCTTAAACAAAACATATGAGCAGTATCCTAGCTACCATATTAAAATAGTCCTGGGCTGTTTTAATGCCAAGCTAGGAGGGGAAGACATCTTTCGTGAAATAATCGGGAAAAACAACCTGCACCAAAACACTTCCGACAGCGGAAGCGAAATGTCATGGCAGCAAGTACACGTTTTCCACACCTCAATATCCACAAAGGATCTTGGAGTTCTCCAGATCAAACTACTGTCAACCAGATTGACCATATTGCGATCGACACCAGACACGCTTCCAGCATAATGGATGTTCGAACTTTCCGAGGAGCTAACATCGACTCGGAACACTACCTCGTTGTAGCCAAGGTAGCACTGCGGATTTCCAGACCCAAGGCAAAACAGGGAGGTGCTGGGAGAAGGTACAACGTCGAACGGCCAAATCCTTTTCCGACCGAGTTACAAGTAACCTCTCTCAAAGTTCTCTGCCGCCAACAAAATGGATCGAAAACCAGTGGCAACATTGCCAAGATGCAATTAGAGAAGCCGCCTCTGATGTGCTGGGTTTCAAGCATCCACCAACAAGGAACCCCTGGTTTGATGAGGAATGTGAGGCAAATGCAGCCAAACGCTGCATAAATGACGAAAGCTGCTCATGAGCTCTATTAGCAGAGGAGAGGCGAAAGGAACGCCAACTTCTCAGAAGGAAAAAGAGAGGGCATGGGAAACGTGCCGTCAAAGATGTTGAGAGGTTTAAAAGCAGGAATGAAGTTCGAATGTTTTATGAACAGGTGAAATGAAATTCACAGGTACATAAACCTAGCACCGAAAGCTGCAAGGACGAAAGTGGAAACATCATAGTGGAACCGCAGTCAATGCTGAGGATATGGAAGGACCACGTATGCAGACTGTATAACACCGACGACGACCTGCATTCCGCTGTCAGGCAGGATGATACATTCAACATAGACAATGAAAGCCAACAATCCCGCCCTCCCGACTAAGATGAAGTAAAGATTGCCATCGCTGGAGCGGATGGCTTAAATGCCGAGCTCTTTAAAGCAGCTGGAGATAAGTTGGTTAGGAGCATGCACCAACTTATCTGTAAGATATGGTCGGAAGAAAGCATATCCGATGAATGGAACCTCAGTATTGTTTTCCCGATCCTGAATAAAGGAAACCCTCTTAACTGCACCAACTATAAAGGAATCAGTCTACTTAACATCGCCTATAAAATCTTCTCTGCCGTAATATGTGAACGTCTAAAGCCCATCGTCAACAACCTGATAGGTCTTTTACAGTCTGGTTTTAGACCAGGAAAGTCCACAGTTGATCAAATATTCACATTACGGCAGAGCCTGGAAAAAACCCAAGAACACCAAATCGACACCCAAAATCTTTTTACCGATTTCAAGGCCGCATATGACAGCATCTACAGGGACGAGTTGTATAGATCCATGTCTAGTTTGGCATCCCTGCCAAACTCGTCCGTTTGTGCAGGAAGACTATGGAAAATTCACGCTGCTCCATAAAGGTTGGAAACAACTTAACAGAAACTTTCGACGTCAAAAAAGGTTTTTTGGCAAGGTGATGCGCTGTCATGTGATTTTTTTTTAACATCGTGCTTGAAAGAATAGTGCAGAGCTCACACGTCAACACTAGAAGCGCTATCCTTCAAAAGTTTGTCCAATTACTAGCATATGCTGATGACATTCACATAATTGGAAGAACTCAGCGTGATGTCAATGGGGCTTTTGTGAGAATTGAGGCAGAGGCGGCAAAAATGGGTTTAACGGTTAATTATGGCAACGCAAAGTACATGCTGTCGTCTAGAAAGGACATACAACACCGACGTTTTGGTCAAAACGTCACAATCGACAGACGTAACTTTGAGGTAGTCAAGGACTTCGTCTACCTGGGCTCCGCTGTAAACGCAGAAAACAACACCAGCGCTCAGATCAAACGAAAAATAACTCTTGCTAACCGCTGTTTCTTTTGACTAAGAAGGTAATTGAGTGGTAAAATCTTCTCTCAAGGGACCAAAGTGTTGCTATATAAGACTCTTATCAAGCCCGTCCTGCTATTTGGTGCAGAAGAATGGACTATGACAAAAGCGGATGAAAGCACCTTGGGTCGTTTCGAAAGAAAAGTTCGGTATGAATCGAAATGGAGTGGAGGCAAAGATGGAACGACGAACTGTTCTCGCTGTACAGCAACGTAGGCTTACGTAGAGCGCATGGAAACCAATCCTCCGGTCCGGGAGGAAGACCGCGGATCAGGTGGCGCGTACAAGTGAAAAGTGACCCCACCCAACTTGAAGCGCGAAACTGGAGACATCTAGCTAGGGACCGAGCTAGATGGAAAAGTTTGTTGGGTGAGGCCTTATTTAACACAGAACTGTAGACCAACCTTAAGTAAGTAAGTAACCTAACCCATAAGTTGAGGGCTTTTACTTGTTAGCGATTTATTAAATATTTAGCACAGTGATTCGGATTGAGAAATAATTTAAATTTGAACTTAAGCAAATTAATGTCATATTAACACCAAGTATACTGTTGAAGATAAATGAATACTGTGTGTGGGGCCAACAACATTTTTTAAAGTTGTACATATACAAATGTACCGGTGGCATGATGGTTAGTGCGTTGGACTGTCATGCAAGAGGTCTTGGGTTCAATTCCTGCCTGTGTCACCTTAATTAAAAAAAAAAAAATAATTTTCGCGGGTACTGCCTCTTGCGAGGAATTGACAAATCCTTCAAGAGTAATTCTTGTCATGAAAAAGTGCTTTCTCAAACTAGCCGTTCGAATTTGGCCTAAAATTGTAGGTCCCTTCCATTCCTGACAACAGTACTCGCACACAGGAATGGTTGAGAGTTGTAAGTCACTAGGCCCTGGTTCACAACGGACTGTTGCGCCACCCCATTTGATTTTTTTTGACATATACAAATGTGGGCCTTATTATAACTTCTTAATTGTTTAATTTTTTTTTAATTGCAGTCACATGTTTTAACTTTAAAAAGTGTATTACGAAAAGAAGAATTTTTTCATTAAAACATTTTTTTTTAATCTCAGAATTTAGGGCTGTTCGTTAAAACTTTGGCACTATCAATGCCTAAAATCAGATATGATACTTTAAAAAAATGAAGCCAACAAAATAAAAAAGATCAAAACGATTAAATGCATTATTATTATCGTATCGCCCAAATATTTTATGATTTCAAACTTTCGAAAACAAAGTAAAATTAGATGGCGACAAAACCAATTCTGTTGGAGTACCGACAATTTTTCATTGTTATTTTTTTTTAACTAATTTAACTGTCACTTGTCAATTTTTTCTAATGTTTCCAAACACTTACTTTACTTCCACAAGTGGTGGCAAGTTAAATTGTTGCTAACATTATTGCACTTCCTTTTGAAAGATAAAATAAATCAAATGTAAGAGGGCCTTTCCAAACAAAGTCTTTCCCACAAAAATAGCTACATACGTAACTTGTTCTGAAAAAAGAAAAAACAAAACAAAATGTCACAAGGTTATAAAATTCATTTCACACTCTTATTTACATTCATGTCAAGCTGCATATCACCCCCATTTCTACCTTCTTCCATTTAAAAAATCCAAACCAATTCTTAATTAAAAGAAATTCCCTTATTCACACCTAAGACCTAAGTAACTCAACATCTTCTCAAGAGTTATATAACCCTTGTTGAACTTAAAAGAAAAAAAAAACGAAAATAATAAACAAACAAAATCTCTACACTCTATACCGTTTATCCAATTAGAAAAGCACACATGTGACCCAAGGTTACAAAAATTGAATAATTATAATAAATTAAGAAAAATAAACGAAATACTAGAACAAACCTTCTTTCCCATGGAACTTACATATCAAAAAAAAGTACCTAGCTTAAACTTCCTTCCGTCCAATTAATGCTTTTGAAAATTTTAAAATCCTTTCATAGCCAAACAACCATAGAGCAAATGGGTACAAGACTTAGAGTCTAAAAGGTAGGGTTGTAAGTTGTGAAAAATTGGCAGTCCCAATAGATCTCAGAAGTTGCAGCAGACTTCAATGGTTCTTAGATGAAAATCATAGTGTTGGGAACCCTTAAGCAAGTAACTTGACAGCTGTCAAAATATAATAAAAGAGGCACTTTCAATAAATATTTTTAAGGTGTTAGCTTGGAAGATAAATATCTAATTTTCCTGGACTCCTGCCATACTTTTTGTAATATTCTTTTTTGACATTTCCTTTAAGTGTCATCTGTCAACAAATTCTTTTATGTTGGCAGTGCCTGAGTGTGAAAATGGTGGCCAAATTTAAACCATGCAACTCTAAATTCCAGACTATTTTCAGTGTGAAACCATTGCATTTTTTTTAATTAAAAAAGGGAATATGTTATTTTCGCCACAGAAACAAAAAAAGTATCAAAAAAGTAGGAAACAAAAGACAAAATAAAGGAAAATATAAATATGGCTCACCACCTCCTTCGCAATGCACTTTAATAACAGTCACCCATCAGACCCAATTCCACTTACAAAACCACCATCAACACCGTACCGCATATCGTTCAGCAGCATCACCAACAGAACAGCAACACCAGCAACAGGATCTATGCAATTGAATCAGGGCGATACAATTATCCTTCGAGTGAGAGTTGCCTGTGATATATACCACAGAGCACAGGTGTTGGTTCTTTAATTTAATTAAATCCCTTTCTTTCGTTGTCCTAAGGCCACCGAACTGCGTGTGCGTTTTTATTCTTTTTTTTGCCATCCATGATGTCTCCAATGAACAAGGACCAACTTTTTTTTCCTGTAGCTTGGTAAGGTATGCATGTATATGTACAAGAATCAGTTAGGGTCACCGCGGCAATAGCAGAGGTTACCATTTTAACCCTTAATTTAATGAAACACTTGAGTTCACCGTCTGTTGACTCGAACTCAAGCTCTGGAGCTCGAGCACCACCAAAAGGAAATAAATTTTCAAACCAAAGCAAAGTAGGAAGAAAAAATATCCTTGCAACACATAAAAACAGGATTCTTTTTCTGCACTAATATAATTTTTTTGTATCAGGGAAAATGAATGAAAATGAAGAAGAAGCAAAATAAAACAACAAGGATTCAGCTGTCATGGAGATTCACTGGCATCTCCTTGTAAAGGAACGCGACGAACAACGCACGGAGACGATGATGACGACGACGACGGCCAAGGGTGGTGCATAATTAAAAGCAGAACAAAAATTATGCATTTTCATTCATTCATTGCATTTTCTTTGGAAAAAAGTCCTTTTTTAAAAAGTATTAGTACATAGTTGGTGGAGGTTGAAATTGTGGGGCTGCACATCCAATGGTTGGAAGTAATTTTTGTAAAATATTGAAATTCTTAAGCATTTTTATTTGATGTTGGTTGGAGAAAAATTTAAACAAAAAATAATTTAAGGTCAAACATCAGCAAAACACAATTGTTTTAACTAATTAAATAAAGTCGAACACATTTTGCACTAAATTTTAAATAATTTACTTTTAAGTTCTGGTAAATGTTTTTAAAAACTAACCTTATTTTTAAACGAAGTAATTTTTTAAGTTTATTTTCTTAACAAATAAATTTTCACTGCGGTTATTTTAAACCAAGATTATTTAATTACCAAGCTTTGGTTATATTGTAAACTCGCCTCCTAACAAAGGCTATTTTTTGACCGTGGTTATATTCATACAAACGTTTTTTCTTAACCAACATTATTTTCTTACCAATGTTATTTTATATCTGTGGTTATTATTTTACCAAGGTTATTTTTCAAATGATTTTATTAACTTATTTAATAGACCTGGCTATTTTTTTAACCGAAGTTATTTCTTAACCAAGGTAATTTTCTAACCTGGGTTATTTCTGAACCAAAGTTATTTAATAACCTCGGGTATTTTCCAACCAATGATATTATTAAACCGAAGGTGTTTAATTACCTATTTTTTTAATCGTGGATAGTTTTTATCCGTGGTTATTTTTAACCACAATTATTTTGTAGGTTAACATCGTAGTATAACCGCAGTCGATGCTGAGAGTATGGAAAATTACTTCTCCAAATTATAAATCGGCGATGACTAACCGAATTCCGCTGTAAGGGAGATAGAACCACTTAACCTCGGCGAGGTAGATCAACAATTCCACCTTGCCGACCTTGACGAAGTAAAGATAGCTATATCTAAACTTAAGTCATAAAAAGCTGCTGGAGCTTACAGCATGCATCGCTGCTGAACTATTCAAAACATCAGGCGATGGCTTGGTAGGGAGCATGCACCAACTCATCTGCAAAATATGGTCGGAAGAAAGCATGCCCGATGAGTGGAATCTCAGCATAGTGCGCCCGATACATAAGAAAGGAGACCCTCTAAACTGCGCCAACTACAGAGGCATCAGTTTCCTTAACATTGCGTATAAGATTCTCTCTGCAGTATTACGTGAACGTCTGAAGCCATTCGTCAACAACCTGATTGGTCCTTATCAGTGTGGCTTCAGACCAGAAAAGTCCACTATCGACCAAATATTCACACTATGGCAGATCTTGGAAAAAACCCAGGAGCTTCAAATCGATACCCACCATCTCTTTATCGATTTTAAAGCCGCGTATGACAGCATCTATAAGGAAGAGTTCTACCGAGCAATGTCTAGTTTTAACATCCCAGTCAAACTTATCCGTTTGTGCAGAATGACGATGGAGAATGCACTCTGCTCTATCAAGGTCGGAAAAGATCTTACCGATGCATTTGATGTCAAAAAAGGTTTTAGACAAGGCGATGCACTGTCATGCGACTTCTTCAACATCGTTCTGGAAAGAATTGTGCAAAACTCAACCGTCAACACTAGAGGCACAATCTTCCAAAGGTCCATTCAATTACTCGGATACGCAGATGACATTGACATAATCGGAAGATCAAAGCGTGATGTCAGTGGAGCGTTTTTGAGCATTGCGACGGAAGCGAAGAAGATGGTTTTAGTGGTCAATGAGGGCAAGACCAAGTATATGCTGTCATCAAAAAAGGACACTGAACAACGACGTGTTGGACAAAACGTCACCATGGACAGTTATAACTTTGAGGTAGTTAAGGACTTTGTCTACCTAGGCACCGCTATTAACAGAGACAACGACACCAGCGCTGAAATCAAACGAAGAATAACTCTTGTAAATCGCTGCTTCTTTGGAATAAGAAGGCAATTGAGAAGTAAAGTCCTCTTTCGAGCATCTTAAATCACACTTATCATCCCGATTCTCATTTAAGGCGCTGAGGCCTGGACCCTGTCAAAGAAAGATGTAAGCGTCTTAGAATGCTTAGAGAGAAAAATTCTTCGGGTGATTTTTGGTCCCGTAACAATAGATGGAGAATGGAGGAGAAGATATTACGACGAACTGTACGGGCTGTACAGCGACACTGACTTAGTTAGCAGAATTAAAGTCCAACGGCTTAGATGGCTAGGTCATGTAGAGCGGATGGACTTCAATGCTCCAGCCCGGAAGTTCTTCGAATCCAATATCGAGGGACGTCGTCTTTCCTACTCTACAGGTCTCTTTCCGAGATGATGGAAAATCGCATGATGGCGAATGTCACCCCCCCCCCCCCAACAAGTGTCCAAAATACTCACTTCCCTTCTTTCCAAGGTCATGAAAACGCTGATAAATTATCAGCTTGAGAAATATCTTAAAGAACGGAAGCTTCTTAATAACTTTCGTAGCAATAGGTCCACTGGTGATCTCATGGTTCATCTCACCGAAAAGTGGAACAAATCTTTACATCGTTTAGGAGAAAGTAAGATTATTGCACTTGATACTTCAAAAGTATTTGATAAAGTTTGGCACCAAGCTCTCTTATCGAAAATGCGTGCTTTTGGTATTGATGAATTTCTTCTTCGTTGGATTAGAAATTACCTTTCAAACCGTTCCATACAAGTTGTACTGAATGGTTTCAAGTCTGAAATTCATCAAATAAATGCTGGTGTTCCCCAGGGCTCCATTTTGTCCCCGAATCTTTTCATTATATTCATAAATGATCTTATGTCTGCCACTTCTAATTCATTAAACTGTTTCGCCGACGACAGTACCCTCAGCTTTTCATATTCGTTTCTAGATTCACATCTTTGTCCTTCGGATGTGGAACTTAAACGGCAGCATATGATAAGCTCATTAAGTTCTGATCTTGACAGCATTATTTATGGGGAGTTAGAAACCGTGTAGAATTTAATGCTTGGAAAACTCAATGCTGTCTCTTGTCGTTAAAGCGTAACACATGCCCCCCGATGCCACTATCTATGAGCGGCACTTGCATCAAGGAAACTAATCAACTTTCAGTACTCGGTATGAATATCACAGATTACCTCTAATGCAGCCAGGTGCTTAGGATTCCTCCGGCGGTGCAAGAAATTGTTCACCCCTTCTGATCTAGCTGTAATTGACAAAGCCTTCATTCGTCCTAAGCTTGAATATAATTCGCTTATCTGAGCAGGTGCCCCTAAAACAAGATTGAATCTCTTGGATAGAATTGTTGCAATCTACACCTTAAACGGTGCAGCCGTAATACTCGCACTTCCAGGAATGCTAATCAGTTTACCCTTGAGCTCAATTTCGGGTTCCAAAAAAAAAAAAATATTTTCATATGTTAACCACAGTTATTGTAAACCAAAGTTATTTTGTAACCAAGGTTATTTTGTTAAGCAGTAAATAGACATTCGCGAATGTTTGCAGCTTTTTGTACTGGCTGTTCTTTTCCACCTTCGATGGAGACGATACTTCCAAGGTATTGAAAGCTCTCCACTTTTTCCACCAGTACTTATTTGAGAGGATGGTTGGGTTCTGAGGCTGATCATTTTGGTTTTGCCGGAATTAATTATCAGCCCCACGACTTCTCCTTTTCTCACCACACTACTTGTTTTCAAATTATGATCCTATGGGAAAGTAAGCAAACATCGTTCACGTAATCCAAGTAATAGGATGAAAACGTCAATTGGATCCCTCCGCTACCTGACAAAGCTGCCCGCAGTACATCGACAGAATGCAGCTCTGTCTGATTCCGATACGGATTTTAAAATCATCTGACAACCTACCATCGTGCAGAACGTGGCACTTGAATCCATCATATGTAGACTTTAAAATGGCAATTAGTTTTTTTTGGAATGCCTCTCCTCCGCAAAGCTAACCATATGTACTCCCTGTTGACGCTATCAAAGGCCTTCTCGAAGTCTATGAACAACAGGTATAGTGGTGCTCGATATTCAAAGCACTGGATACAGGAGGATCCTGTATATTTTCGACATCGAGTGCGGCCTCAAGGTGTTCTCTGATGCGAATGATTTTAGCTACTATTTTGGCAACGGCAGGTAAAACACAAATTACTCTCTTGTCGTGAATAGATGCCTTCACAATATTCTAAGGATTTTCTGGTCAAACAGAATATCCGAAGAGGGCTTCATAGAAGAACAGGCCAGGAATCTATAGACTCTATTATACGAAGGCGTAAGTTGCAATGGATTGGATATACGTATTAAACAACAAGCCTCAAAGAAGTCAGACCTCATCTCCGGTGGAGCAACCAAGTTGAGCTAGTTGCGCGGTACTGGTTTAATATTCAAATTGGAGATCAAGTAAGCTTAAGGAATCTATATTACTTGAGACAGAGGAGCACCCGCGCTGTTATAAGTAAGTGATTCCTTAATCGCGGTTATCTTATAAGTTTTTTTTGCACGGTCTTGCAAGTTTAGCCGTTCGGATTCGGCTTAGAACTATAGGTCCCTTCCATCATATTTTTGAAAGTTCAAATAGCTATAAGATTTGATTAATAGTTTTTGGAAAGATATTTAAGTCGATTTTTTTAAAAAATTATGAAAGTGTAAAGCCTTTCATTAAAACCTTGATGATAAAAATATTATGTTAAAGAGAACCACTTACGGCTCAAAACTTTATTTTCAAAACTCTTCAAAAACAATTTTTAAGTGTTGTAAAATATTCGGTTTTTGAACTTTTTTATTGACTAACCACTAATTTTTAAAAGTTTCGAACGCAGTAAAAGTATTGGATTGCAAAATATTTAAGAACAAATATAGGTGCAAATCGGTCCTAAGGGTTTCAATATTTAAAAATTCCAAATTTTTAATATGCGGCTGAAAAAATAATATCTATTATACACTGACAGTATTTGCCTGAAAATTCGTCAAGGGTTAGTAAACTGATGGACGTTCCTAAAAGTGCAAACAGAATTATTTAGAACATTGTTTAAAGAAGTATCATCAAAGATGTATCATTAATGCAAACCAAAGACCAATTTTCAAACCATTGTGTAGTGAGCCTTGTTTTAATTTTTTTTAAATTTATTATGCTCCAACAAAATTGACAGCAAAAAACATCCTTGACATTTGAATAGTGCTTTGAATATGATATTTAAGAGTATACCATTCGTTGAAGTTTTCGGAACTGGTGTAAATGATTTATTGATCAAGCCTTGCCTTCACTCACTTATCTGTCTTCATTTCTGCATCACACAAAAAAGAGCTTAACAATGTGAGTTCTCTGGGCTTAACTCAACTTTTAAAGAAACAATAATGCAATTCCGATATGCGAAAAATACAAGCGATGTTCGTACATATATATTAAGAAACACATCTCTATAAATAATTTAATTAAAAATAAAATTCGCAGCCTAACGAACTGCATCGATGGTCCTCGTGCACGATTGTTCATTTAATTCCAATTATCTCCACTGCCTCCGCCACAGCCCCGTAAACCATTCGTTGGGTCCTGCCTTCACCAACTCCAGTATAGTACAGATTGGACGATTTTTCACCACTCTAGCACCCCCATCAGCTTAAGAGAATTTCGAATGTTCACTGACATAAACGTGCTGTTGTTAATTGGTATCACACACTTAAAGCTCCAATAAATTCGTTCCAAAAAAATTGACACGTCCGCGTCCATTCTGCCATTTCGCACCCAAAGTGCGTCGTGGGTCAGAGTGCACCATGAATAATTTTATATAAAATCCTTTTTTTTTTGTGTCACCATAGTTAACCCATATGGAAATCGTCCCGCGGAAACTTACGCCTGCTGGAGCATCATTTCATTAGCACTCGAAGTTTAATTCCAATTGTGATGAAATAATTAAAATTGTTTTCCACACTTCACATGCCAAAAAAATGACGACTATATTCTGACAATTCATAGTCCGAATGGCCGTCATACATATGTGAGTGTATGAGAGTGAATGAAACTGGCTGATGATAGCCTCACGTTGGGCGCCAATCATTAACCAGGTAACCTGCATTCATTTCATACAACGCACAACAAACATTCAATCAGGTGCCGCATGTGATGCAAACTTTGAAACGTGATCATCGTATTTTGGAAATGTCTCAGCGGCCTTGCTGATGATGTTCGAACCGCATCACACTTTACAGTTCTGCGACTTCTTTTGCATTAAAAATGAAATTAAATACAGAAAATGCATGCACCAAAAAAAATTCCTTGCACGAAAATTCAATTTTCAGCACATTAACCAAGAAGAGCGTTGAATATAATATCACCCGCCTGATGAGCGACGCAGACCAACAAACGAACAACGATGACCGGGAAATCATTTCAGCTTTTATTTGTGGAAAAAGCCGACCATGTCATCATGATTTCTGAAAAACTTTACACACAGAAATCCTTTTATTATGTAGATATGCAGCAGGTATTTGAGACCAGATGCAGCAGTGACAATATTAAAATTGCATTTTTCGCTTAAAATTCCTGCAGTGCGCTCAGATGTGAAAATTCAAAAGATTTCCCAGATAATCGGATGTAAAATTGCCGAATGATAATAATGTGGAATACGCCATCAGAAATTTATTTACATATTTCTGAAAAATAGGATTTTTTTTACTGGTGATTATTCTGTTGAAGAGAAAAAGTAGAAAAAAAGGGACTTTTGGAGTTAGCAAAAATTGTCAACAAATTGTTAGAAACAGGCAAATTTAAAAATAGTTTAAATGCTTCCGAAAAGTCATAATGTAAATTTGTAGCTTTTTTGTCACATTAAAAAAGTTTCGCATTCATTGAGATGAATTATGTTTCTTTGATTTTTTTCTCGATTCTCTTGATTATTCCTTCTATCTTTTTCTCACCTTTCTTAATGGCAGTCAGTTTCTGTGTGGACAAATGTGCAACAATCTTACTTTTTCCAAAACGATGTGAGGGTTTCGTCCACTATTCGGCAAGATAAAGAGTTAAACCAAGACATCATCAGCGAACCTCCTGCAAACATACTTCAAGTTAATTAGATGCTTTCGTTCTTCAAGAAAACTTCTTCTTCTGAAGCCCATTGTCAAAAACCTGATAGGTCCTTATCATTGTGGTTTTATACCAGGCACCTCCACAGTCGATCAAATATTTACACTACAGCAAATCCTGGAAAAACCCAAGAACACCAAATCGACACCCACCATCTTCTCATTGATTTCAAGGCCGCCTATGACAGCATCTACAGGAACGAGCTGTATGGAGCCATGTCTAGTTTTGGGATCCTTCACAAATTCACGCTGCTCCATAAAGGTTCAAATAAACTTAACAGAAGCTTTCGATCTCAAAAACGATTTTAGACAAGGTGATGCGCTGTCATGCGATTTTTAAACATTGTACTTGAAAGAATAGTGCAGAGCTCACACGTCAACACTAGAGGCACTATCTTTCAAAAGTCTGTCCAATTACTGGCATATGCTGATGACATTGACATAATCGGAAGAACTCAGAGTGATGTCAATGGGGCTTTTGTGAGTATTGAGGCAATAATGGGTCTTCAAGAAAGGACATACAACACCGACGTCTTGGTCAAAACGTCACCATAGACAGACGTAACTTTCAAGTAGTCAAAGACTTCGTCTACCTATGCTCCGCTGTAAACGCAGAAAACAACACTAGAGCTGAGATCAAACGCAGAATAACTCTTGCTAACCGCTTTGGACTAAGCAAGGAATTGAGTGGTAAAGTCCTCCCTTGAGGGACCAAAGTGTTGCTATAAAAGACCTTTATCATCCCCGTCCTGCTATACGGTGCAGAAGCATGGACTATGACAAAAGCAGATGAAAGCGCCTTGGGTCGTTTCGAGAGAAAAGTTTTTCGTGTAATCTACGGTCCCGTATACATCAGAGGGGAGTGGAGGAGAAGATGGAACGACAAACTATACGGGCTGTAAAGCGACGTAGACTTAGCCAAAAGGTAAGTGTCCAACGACTAAGATGGCTGGGTCACGTAGAGCAAATGGAAACCAATGCTCCGGCTCGGAAAGTCTTCGAATCCACGCCCACAGAACAGCGCAGTAGCTGAAGACCGCGGATCAGGTGGAACGCACAAGTGGAAAATGACCTCTCCCACTTGAAGAGCGAAACTGGAGACATCAAGCTAGCTACCCACACTGATAACTTCCCATCCCGTCTGTCGATTTGCCTTGCTTAAAAGTTTGCCTATAAGTACTCGTATCAATTTTTTCCAAATTTGCGTACTATTTTGTGTAGATTTTATTTTTTATGAAAAAAGGGACTATTGGATTTTTATATAAAAATTACTGAATATCGAAAACAATATTTTTTCTGTGAAATAAAATAAGTTTGAAGCCAATATTTTTAATTTTTGAAAAGCTATTTGAGTCAAAAGTAAATTTTTACCAACTTTTGTTAAATTTTTTTTAGGTTTCTAATTTTTTGTATAAAAACTGTCAATTCGATTTTTTTCAAAATTTTACTGAATGTTAACAACAATATTTTTTGAAAGATTAAAGTAGTTTAAAACCAATGTCTACAATTTTTGAAAATATATTTGAGTCGAAAATCAATTTTTAACAACTTTTATAAATTTTTTTGTAGGTTTTTATTTTTTGTAAAAAAAAAACAGTCAATACGATTTTTCTCAACATCTTTCAGAATGTTGAAAACAATATTTCTTATGAAATAAAATAAGTTCGAAGCCTAAATTTCCAGTTTTTGAAGAGATATTTAAATCGATATTCAATTGTTATACCAACTTTGAGTAATGTTTTTTTTTAGATTTTTATTTTTTTTTTTAAACTCTCAATTCGATTTTTCACAAAATTTTATCAGATTTTAAAAACATTATTCTCAGTTGCTCAAAATTGTTTTGGAGATCAAATCATGTTTTAGTCGTAAAATTTTGGACGTGGCAAATTTTTTTTTACAGTTTTTTTGATTTATAAAAAAAACCGTTATATAGATTTTTTTTCAAAAAATATACTTCTTTAAGATCACGTTACAGTATATTATATAAAATTTAAATCAAGTCTCTAGCGTTTTTGGTTCGTAAGATATTTAGGGTTAACCAAAATGTTGACCTTTTTTTTAAACTGCTATGGTAAAAAAACCATCCACGCAATTTTCTTGAGAGCCCTTTCTGCATCTTTCTGCCTTATTATCTGTATAACAAAATTTATTTGAAGTCGATATCTCTTCTGGTTCTTGAGCTATGGACGACGAAAAAAAAGTCGAGAACGCACGGACGTACGAACGTACGTACACACGCACTCACAGACATCTTTCTAAAAATCTTTTATTTCGACTCTAGGGACCTTAAAACGTCGAGAAATGTCAAAATTTTAAATTTGACAAATCGGACCCATTACAATTACTCCCTATGGGAAGTTAATAAAGCTATCCAAAGGAAAAAGCTTTGAACGAACTAGTTAAATACACAAACGATTGTTTTCGTTAAGTATTCTTTCAAGTATTTTTCATTTCCTTCCTGTCTTGGGATGAATCACAGGGTTTTTGACCAATCAAATGGCATTTAAATCTTTGTAGACACATTTATTTTACAGGATTATTTTTAAATCTTATATATGTATGTACTTTTTGAAATAGATTCTTTGCATACTGGAGCATGTTCGTACGACCCAGTCGTGCATTGAATTTTTAAATATTTTGATCATTTTCATATTAATCATTATTTTTATTAAGAAAATGATTTGTAACGATATTACAAATTCGATATTTAAATACATTTTATACATCATATAAAATCATTATTAAAACATTATTAATTTAAAACTTAAATTATTTCAAATTTCATTGATTTTTGAAACATAAAATGAAAAGGTAATAAGCATGATCTGGCGAAGCAACACCCTCGTATGGAACACGGGAAAGCTGTAAATTGTCGATATTTCTAATTAAATACCTATTATTTGGAAGGATTTTAACAATTTTAAAAGGGCCTTTATATTTTAGCAATAACTTTTTGTTGATACCTGTCGGCTTTATATTCGTGGTTTTTCTTATGTCGTTTATCGAAATAATTTTTGTTTGCCTCTTGGTTTCGAAGATTGCTTTCACTTGCTTTTTGTCTCACATGTTCTAAGTCTCTTTTTTCTTCACTAAAAATGTTTTGATCTAGTTGTGGTCGAATGTTATCATTAATTTCACCCTTTTGTGGAACACACTTGGGCTAAAACCTGTGCTCCTGTTCTCAGTGTTATTTAAAGCGAATTCGATTTTGTTGAGATGTTTGGACCAGTCTCCGGGTTCCATCGCACACTCTTTAGAAAGCCTAGGAGTGATGCTTCTATTGATACGCTCTACTTGCTGTATGTTTTGTTTTGGGACAACATTTTTTGAAGTCCTCCGAAGTAAAACAGGTACCTCTGTCGGATATAATTCACGTAGGCTTACTATAGACTGCAAAGTAATGTTCGAAGCATTTAATCACCTCGTTTGTGCTCTTAACCACAAAGAGCTAAGAATACTTGGAACAGCCATCAACAACTAAAAAAATATGCTTTTTATTGTTTCGTACACCGGAAGGTAGTGGACCATAATGGTCAATGTGAAGGGTCCCAAAGGGTTTGTTTCCCTTGTGTATGTTGTTCAAAATTCCTTCGGTTTTTCCAGTTGGCGGGGAGAAGTACATGGATTTTAAGCAGTTTTTTATATAATTTTTGACTTCCCATAGGAAGTTGTAATGGGGCCGATTTGTCAAATTGAAAATTTTGACATTTCTCGACGTTTTTAAGGTCCCTAGAGTCGAAATAAAAGATTTTTAGAAAGATGTCTGTGCGTGCGTGTGTACGTACGTTCGTACGTTCGTACGTCCGTACGTCCGTACGTCCGTACGTCCGTACGTTCGCGACGTTTTTTCGTCGTCCATAGCTCAAGAACCAGAAGAGATATCGATGTCAAATAAATTTTGTTTTACAGATAATACGGCAGAAAGATGCAGAAAAAAGGTGATTATATTGGTTAACCCTAAATATCTTACGAACCAAAAATGCTAGAGACTTAAAGTAAATTTTATATAATAAACTGTAAAGTGATACCAAACAAATATATGTAAGTTTGTTGCCATCTTATCCACAAACTTAGCCACCATAATAACTACTTTTGCCAGATCTCTTCTACCGTCTCGACACTTTTGCTAAAACACTGTACATATTTACATCTAGTATTTAGGATTTTACTTTTCAATATTAATATTTTATTATTTTATACTAATTTTCAATCGTATGTAAATTGTTCAATAAGTAGTATCAAAGATATCAAAGCCGACATAATTGTTGATTTAGGTATGTTTATTAATATTATTCTTGTTGTTATGTTTTTGTTAATAATGTTTTTATTTGTTAATTTAACTATAAAATATAGTTCTTTACTGCATCAACTTGTGTCTTACAATCAAATTATTGGAATCATTCTTATTCTATAATCGAAGTTTCAAGCCAAACAGTTGAAATTTACATATATTTTTTGGAAAAATTCTATTTAACGGTTTTTTTATAAATCAAAAAAACTGAAAAAAAAATTTGTCATCCAAAATTTTAAGACTAAAATATGATTTCATCTCCAAAAAAATTTTGTGCAACGAAGAATAATGTTTTTGAAATCTGATACAATTTTGAGAAAAATCGAATTGACAGTTTTTTTATAAAAAATAAAAACCTAAAAATAAAATGTATAAAAGTTGGTAAAAATTGATTTTCGACTCAAATATCTTTTCAAAAATTTAAAATATTGGCTTCAAACTAATTTTATCTTTCAGAAAATATTGTTGTTAACATTCAGTAAATTTTAAAAAAAAAATCGAATTGAAAATTGAACAAAAATTAACAAAAGTTGGCAAAAATTGATTTTTAACTCACATATCTTTTTAATTTTTTTTCTAATATTCGCTTTAAACTAATTTTATCTTATAAGAAATATTGTTTTCAACATTCGGTAAAATTTTGAAAAAAAAAACGAATTGACAGTTTTTTTATAAAAAATAAAACTGTAAAAAGAATAATACTAAAACTTGATAAAAATTTACTTACGACTCAAATAGCTTTTTAAAAATTAAAAATATTGGCTTCAAACTTATTTTATTTCACAGAAAATGTTGTTTTCGATATTCATTAATTTGTATAAAAAAATTCAACAGTCCGTTTTTTCATAAAAAATAAAATCTACAAAAAATAGTACGCAAATCATAAACATATAGACAAACTTTTAAGCAAGACAAATCGACAGACGGGATGGGAAGTTATCAGTGTGGGTCGCATCCCAGCCTCTTGTTTTTGTAATGTAAGCGTTAATGATCTGCAGTCGGTAACAACTTTGAATTCTATACCAGTTAAATATATCTTAAATCGCCTTAATGCATATATACTAGCGAGTGTTTCCAACTCATATGAATGATATTTGGTTTCTGGTGGTTTTGCCCGCTTAGAAAAGAGGAAAATTGGATAAAACAGTTAATGGTTTTGGCGCTAAAGCAAAACAGCACCGAAACCCATACTGCTTGCATCACAATGCAACTCGGTTTCGGCTTGAGGATTATAGATAACCAGTAAAGGGAAATTGAAAAGCTTTGGCTTTAAATTTTGAAATACTATTAATTCTTTTTTACCAAAAACAAAAGGAACATTACGTCTCAGTAGATCGTATAATGTTTTCGAAAAAGTTGAAAAATGTCAAAATAAGAGCATAAGCCTAAAACCGAATGTAGGTTTTAACATTGGTGGGTATTGGAAAATCTGCAACCGCTTTTAACTCTTCAGAATTTGGCCCTATACCGTTTGCCGATACGTCGTAACCCAAACATTTGATCTTCTCGTGAGAAAAC
>NC_079147.1:255820763-255855417 GCF_945859685.1 Eupeodes corollae
AAATATTGTTTAATTTTTTGTCGAATAACCAGGGTTATCAATTACACATTGCAATCTTCTGGGCATAGAGCTAACCAAATCTTCGCAAACTGTTATTGGAATCGATTTCCAAACATCCTGAATTTCTTGGAATAAATTAGACACATTACCAATTTTTTGTAGCTCATTTTTATTTTTAGGTTTTCTATCGGGTTAAGATCCACGGTACACGACAGCCAGTCCAAAAGAGTGATGGAGTTGTCTTCAAACCATTTTTTAGTGTAACTGGCGTGTGCTTTGGATAGTTGTCTAGTTGAAGTTTCCATTCAATGGGTATGTTTTCTTCCGCGTACGGCAATATTGAATCCTGTCCATATGACCCTAAATTTTTTTGAACGGGCCAACTCCACACTAAGACATTGCTCCCCAGATATTAATACTGCAACGACCATGCTTGAAAATGGGGCGAATGTACCTTGGATTATATTCTTGGGATCTCGGACGGCGAACACAAGCTTTTCCATCAGAATCAATACTATTAATCCAAAGAGTCCAGCTTCGCGCAACCTTCTTTTGACAGTGTCTATAGGCGGTTCACTATCTGTTTTACCAAACACTGCCTTCCTAATTTCCCTCGCAGTTGCAAAAGGGTTTTTTTTTGCTTACAATTAGTGCATCTTCTCTATGAGAGATTGATTTTAGTCTCCGCTTTCGTGGTGTTTTTTCTATTGTGTTATTTTTTTGAAATACTGAACAGCATTAAATTCCATCTTCTTTGAACATTTTAAAATGTTAGAAATCCCTATAAAATTTTCCTTCTTTATGATGGCTCGAAATTTCTCGTCCAATATTTACGTCACATGATTTTTTTTCCCCATTTTGATGACCGAACTAAACAATTAAAATTCAACTGTCGAACAAACTAGATACAAAAGTGTAGCTTTCAGTAGCATGCAATGCCCAAAAATAACTTTTTAATCTTGAAAGTCTTCAAATAAGGTTCGTTTCTAATTATATGCACGATCGATTTTGTGGTTTTGTGCTTAATGCTTTGCTTAATGAAAAAATAACGGTGCCCTATGTTACTATTATGATTTTATAGTAAAGTTGGCTAGATTTCAATGCAAAAGAAAAAACAAAGATGGCCGTATTTATTTAAAGAATCGGAAGTCGAAGTTTGACCTGAGTGCACGGCACTGTACTTACACATCCAGGCACAGACATCTCTCTAAAAACTTTTTATTTTGAGACCTTGAAACGTCGATAAATGTCACACATTTCAATTTGACAAATCTGATCGATTACAATACCTTCCTATGGGAAGTTAATAACATTTGATGATTAAGGATTGATATTTGTTTGCAAAATTCAATATCTCAATAACAGACCAATGTGTTTTAAAGGAATTATAAATACAAGACTTAAACGTAAACCTGTCTTTATAGACTCTTAATATATGCATACCAAAAATATTAAAAAAAAAAAAAAAAAAAATTGAATCATTCAAAAAATGTAGGTAAATTAAACTTTTAACTCTTACTCAACGTAAGGGCTCAAAGCGTTGTCTCTCCGATAACATCCTTCGGTCAATGCAGCCCCAAAATGCTTTGACGGGTATGTGAGTAACGTATCTATGTAAATGCATTCACTCGCACAACTTTAACGAACACATCCTTTGAAATACAATGCCAGCATATGACTTATAGTTTTAGGGTAGCTTTCAATTTTACGTGTAATCAAAACGTTTGACAAATTTAAAACATTAAAAAAGTTGTTTTGAATGTTTAATTAGAACCAATCAAAGGACATAGGCATTGAAGTTAGAAGAATTTTATGAAATTTTGTATTCAACTCAAAAAAGGACAGCAACTTTTTTTTAGGGTGCATTTATAACATTTGACATTAAAAATACTTCTCTAAAAACGATTTTTAGATCTAAGGAAAATATGAATTTAATCTCTGCAACACTCTTTTTTCGAGTCTGGTTAATATGCAAAATTCTTATCTTTGAAATAAATGAGCTAACTATTTGGGACTTCTGGTTTTGTTTAAGCTATTGTTCCCAATTTTTTTTTTAATCAATAGCCACAAAACAAAATTGTTAAATATACATTACTAGATACATAGATAGAGCCTTTGGAAAACAGGTATTTTATGTGGAAATTTTGTTTTAATTTTTAATCTTTCCGACTCTTTCGCTCTTTTAAAACTCATGGTTCTGATAACAATTATTATTTTTCTTTTTGACAGGAGGAAATGTTCAAGAGACACTTGGCAGTATTTAACACCAAGTAGTGTGGGGCTTTTAACCACTAAAACCACCTCTTCATCAGGAGCAATCTTGAAGGATCAACTTTTGATTTTTCTTTCTTAGTTTTGTACTATCACTTTGGGGTAAGTTTAAACTTTCAATACTTTCCCATGTTTTTTTTTTTAGACCATAAGCTCATGAGACTTGGTTCTTCTTAATCTCCGAACATGGTTTCTTATATTCAAGACGGACTCCATTTCAGAATTAGTATGCCTTTGCAGTCTCTGGTTGTGCGATACAGGGTATTTTTTAACAACTTCTGTAAACCATTTCTATTTGTAAATGTAGATCGGTATTTCTTATGTACCAAGGTGCATTAACTATTCCATGAAGGACTTTTTTTTGGAAATTTTATATGACTTCGGTTCATTTTTCTATATATCAAGTTTAGTTTTCCTTTTTTCTTTTTGATGTGATCTTTCCACTTTAGCTTTGCATCCAAAGTCATTCCAAATTATTTGGCCGTATTGGCGTAAGGTACAGCTTGATTATTAATGAATTTTGGAATATTGTTTATCTTTTTATTTGTAAAGTTTATACGTGAAGATTTTGTTTCATTGAGTTTGATACGCCATTTTACGGTCCAAGCTCTTACTGTGTCGACGGAATTTTGTAGATTTACTGCTGCATTAGAGAAACATTTGTCAGGTACCAAAATTGCAGTATCATCTGCAAAAGTAGCCACTATGGTGTGACCAACTGGAATATCCCTTGTGTATAGCAAATACAGGGTATGACCTTGGACACTTCTTTGTGGTACACCGGCTTCTATTTTCTTCAATTCCGAGTATTCTTGATCGTAACTTACTCTAAAAAATCGGTCTGAGATGTACGATTTTTCAAAGTACTGCCTGGGAAGATCCCTTTGCAGTTTGTACTCAAGTCCTCAAGCCAAACCTTGTCAAAAGCTTGAGCAACATCTAAAAAAATAGCTGAACATACTTGTTTTTCTTTTTCTATTACATCCGATATTCTACGAACTTGGTCTACCGTGGAATGTTTATTTCTAAAGATAAGCTGATGGTTTGGGGTTAACCTTATTTCTTTTATGATTTTGCTAAGTCTCTTCAGAAACAGTTTTTCAAAAACTTTTGGCATAATTGGTATAAGCGATATTGGTCTGAAAGCCGTCACTTCTGTAGGTGGTTTACCTTGCTTTGGTATGGCAATTCCTTCACCAATTTTCCAATGATGCGGGACATACCGGTACTTAAAGCATGCATTTATTATATATTGGAGTTTAATAAAGGCTTTCAATGGCATTTCTTTCATAACCTGATCAGTAATTAGATCGTAACCTGGTGATTTTTTATTTGAAAGTTGATGTAGCCACATACTTTTTATTTCTTTAAGTCTTACAATTGGTATTTCACTTTCATCTATCTTATCAACAAACTGTCATTTTTTCCCGCCACGTTTGATGAGCATGGCAATTATTAATTCAACATGGAAAATAATATTAAAATCACCTTTTTTTTAAATTAAATGACACATAAAACAATCTATGATCATTGACTTGGTATTAAATTCTGCCCTTACAATAATGGGATACAGTCGTTGCGGAGACCGACTTTCCAAAAATGAATCATCGTGCCCCAGTCAACGCGTTTACTCAAAAATGTACATGTGCGTCGATGTACGCGTCAACGCGTTGACAGCATTTTTCATAGATAATCACACGACGTGACACCTTTGAGACGGATTTAGACGTCATTTTTAAGTCAAAAAGTCAGCTTGTTAAACGCTAGTGTTTACCATTTAAAAGAAGTTTAAAGGCTTTAATTTAATTAATTCAAGTTTTTTTGAGAAATAAAATGACATTTAATTTGTTATAATACTTATTTTGCAAGTATTTTTTTTTTAATCTTGATATTTTGGCTTAGTTTTTAAATAGAACCTTAAGATACAGGACCATATTCGTGCGACCAAGTGCTACATTTTATTTCGAGTACCGCATTTCAGAAGAAGTAATGATGTGCCTATTATTTTAACCCCAGCTGTATACCCAAAATAGACCTATACTCTCATAAGTGCTGGGGTGTGTGTATCGTGTACGTCCTGATGCTTTACCAACAAATATAACAACATCACCACACAATAAAGGATTAACAAACTGTACTTCCTTATGTGCACAGCGAACGAGAGAGGGCTTAGAAATAGGTCAACACAAATTTAATAATACACAAAAGCTGAAAACAGAATATAGCTCGTCCTTATAACTTGGCTTGGTTTTGGCAAAGCATAAGACACAAAACTCAAGAAACATCATTCCGTATTTCATAGAGAAAATAAGACAACCAACCTCAAGCTACTGCTTGCTTTAGCTTTTGCTTTTAGTCCTTTCACTTCGCTTTTGGTACTTATAGAGCATACGGCAATTTCCTTTTCTTTGTGCTGACTGCTGATGCTGGAAGACTGAACCATCTCTATCCACAGTCCCGCAGTCCCAGTTCCAGAACAGAAAACAAAACAACACAACAAATAGTCAAAGAGTTGACACCGGCTGCTACATTGCTATTTTGGTACTTGTACTCATACTCGTATACTGTATGTACTCCTCCTGCGTTCAGAAGCTCCTCTGGCACTGTCTTATGACAACACAAGATTCAATCTTCCTTCGGGTTTTATAGGGATGGGGTAGTTTATGCCTCATTCCGCACCCCTTTGCATCATGTTGTTGTACAAAAACCGACCCATTATTTCATTTTGTAGGTATGATGGCATAAGTCTCTTGCTCTCTGGAGCCACAATATTACGTTTGTTGATGGTTGACACTGTGTCGGGGACCTAATTATTGGGTGTAGCACCTGTACATATAGACGGAGGAGCGCGTTTAATATTATTACCTGCGGAGTTTGTACAAGTGGTAAGACAAGAGTAAACTTTTCGGTTAGAGGAGATCATTAATTTGGTACACAGCACAACCCATATGAAAGAATATAGAGATTATAGCTATACCTCATTTCGTCTCATCTCAGGGACCCAATATGGAAAGGGGATGATAATATGATGGTGAAGAAACAAGTCAGAGTCTCAGCGAGGAATTGCCTCATTTTGCGGGCAGGTTTTTGTGCAGAATAAGTTGGGTCTCTGTATGATATGTGATTCAGGAAAACGTATGTGCTTCTTTTCGTTGTGTGTTTGTAAGGATGATAATAAAGTGTATATGAAGATGTGTCATTTTGTATGAAATCGACGGAAGAAAGTTTAAGACAAGTTCTCTAAATTAAAGGTAATTTTCAATAAAACAATGTCAAGGGTCAAGTCCCTTTCGGAATTATATATGTTGACATGTATATAATTTTAGTGAAAGACATTTTTTAAGTATTAAAAGTTTAAAATTAATTGATGTTTGTATCTCAAGCTTAATTTATTGATGAAGATATGAAATTCGAAACCCCTCTTAAAATTTTTTATGCCCATTTGGTCGGGCTGTTAAAAATTTGGTGGGACTATACTTAAATAAGAACTTCCTACCTTAAAATTTCAACACAACGAAGTAAATGATGTTTTTTAGAAGTATACAACATTTTTAAATAAAATAAAAAGATTTAGGTTTTTTTTATTGCCATGAAATTTAATAATCTAATCTTTTAATCTTTTGGCGTTATTATTTAAATATGATATCTGTCACATACCCCCACCGCTAATCTGGAATCTCAATTTTCGATGAGTTTTTGTACCATTTTTTGCTGTAATAGCAGTAATTAGGTGAATGTTCTCCTCCAAGTAATTATCAACCGTTTCGGACAAGTCCAAAAAATCTCCGTACAGCAGCTTTCTTTTTGTTGGTTTTGAAATAACAATATATTGGAAACAGATTTTGAAAATTGCAATCACAATTTTCAAAAATTTTAGAACTTAGGTTTTTACATTTGTTTCTATAGGAATTTTTTCAAAAAAATACTAAAATCAGGCTGCTGTACGGAGACTTTTTGGACTATGCGTATCTTCGTAGACTAGAGACTTTGCGCATCCTTACAGAAAATATTCAAGTCGACGTTATATAGTTAAAAATGTTTCCTTCAATAAATCGATTGTGGAATCAATTGTGTGACACGTAGCACTACAGCTGTTTAAATGTTTATCAAAAAAGCCAAGAATCATGGCTCCATTTGAATCACCATTGACTGCAAGGCTCTCCCAAGCATCGATTTTAAAGAAGGAAGAACCAATCATCCATCAGGTCATAAAGCAAACTAAAAAAAATTATATTTCTAAATACTGCCATTTTGTTTTTTGACGTGTTTAACAAAAAAATAACTTCATTGCTAAAGAAAATTCGCTAATGACAATTTCAAACATAACCATTTTAAAAGCAAGACAAGGCTTTTATTCGGTGGGGCGCATTCAAAGTGTCTAATTTTCCTTGACTCTTCGTGGGAAATCGGCTTAGATCGAAAGTCATGGATTTCATCCAATAAGTGATCGCCTGTTGTGATCCGCATTAGGGCCACATTACAGCACATCAGTATAATATGTGCACACGCCCCTACCGATGATGCTGAGGAGTCTAGCAAGGAGGATTTCTACGACCTCCTGGATAGAGCGTACGGAGCCTGTCCAGAGTACCACGTCAAAATCGTACTCGAGACTTCAATGCAAAAATTGGGAAGGAAGACATCTTTGGCGGATTAGTTGGAAAACACAGCCTCCACGAAAAAACAACATATAACGGCTTCCGACTAATCGACTTTTCTGCAGCTCGTAATACGGTGATAAGTAGCACTAAGTTTCCAAGACGAAAGATCTACACAGCAACCTGGCGATCTCCGGATGGTCGAACCACCAACCAAATCGACCATGTGCTAATCGGAGCAAGGCACGCATCCAACATCCTGAACGTGCGCACTTTCCGAGGAGCAAATGTGGACTCTGACCACTTTCTGGTAATGGCTAAGTTTAGAGCTCGAATATCAAACGACAAAAAACACGTGCGGAACAAAGAAAGAAGTTCAACATCGGTTGCCTTAGGGTCTACAGTGAGCGCCTGAGCGAGCGACTCTTCGTCGCCATCCTCCCAAAAACAACAGACGTCAACACATTGTGGAACCAATATCGCGAAATAATAAAACAATGTAGCCGAGACCACCATAGTTTACCAGCCACCCCCGAAAAAGAATTCGTAGTATGATGATGAGTGCGTGATATTGAACAGAGAGACGAAAAATGCACGTGTGCAGATGCTGCAACGGAAAAGAAGAGCAGCAAGGAAAGAGTACCGCACGAAAAATAGAAATGAGAATAAGACCCTGCGAAGGAAGAAAAGAGCATCCGCAGTATCTCAGTTTAAAGATTTAGAGCAGTCTCGGGCCATGAACAACACCAGACGTTTCTTTGAAAGGTCGAAGCAATAAGCTTCTGATTTCAGAACCGGGACACAAGCTTTTCGAAACAGTGAAGAAAACCTAGTCACCGAAACACAGGGAATTGTATATGTATTCAAGCAGCACTTCCAACAGCTGCTGAACGCGCAAAATGTCGAGCAAGTCCGGGGTCATAACTAAGGCTTAATTTTGTCTTATACTTAAGTTATGTTTACTTTGATAAAGACTGTGTCATATGTGTGTTAACCTGTGACTTTAAAAATCTCACAGAAGAAAAGATTTCGGTTGCCAGTTTACATCACCTCCACGTGAAATTAAACATTTCAAATAAGGCGTGTTCTGAATTAAATTTAGTGTCATTTCATTGAAACCAGAAGTAGTTAGCATTACCTGATCTAAGCCGAAATAAGTTGATACTTGGCGATAATGATCTAACGTACGTCGTATATTATTGACTTTTTAGAGTGGCATTAAATGTTCCTAATGTCGGAATCATCACAAATTCCACAACTTTCCTTCATGTATCCAATTAAATGACAGCTAAAATGAAATACTAAAAGCTAACTCAGCACTTGGTTTTGTAAAACTTTATAAATAAATAAATTAGGTAGAGCAACATTCCGTTGGGAACTAGGGCCTAATGACTTACAACTCCTAACAATTTGTATGCGATAGTAATATTGTCAGGAATGGAGGGACTTACAGTTTTAAGCCGAATCCTAATTTGAGAAAGCACTTTCCATGACAAGAATTACTCTTTTAGAATTTCTCAATTCCTGGCAAGAGGCAATACCCTTGAAAAAATTTTAGATGGCACAGGCAGGGATCGAACCCAAGACCTGTGGTGTTGTTCAAACGCATTTTGTAACCACTACGTTATCTGATCTCTCTACATCACGAAGGTGTAGATTTTTCAAGAATGGAAATTGAGTTCAATCGTTTGCTTCGATTTGCCCTTGGAGGTCTATTTTTGCATGATTCCCTGATCTTTAATCCATATGTAAACCGTTTTAAATTACTTAATATCAAGATTCTAAAATAACAGATATCTCACATCTCACATTTAAGTGCATATTATGATATCGTTTAAAAGATAATAAGTTGATTGGTTTCCTTCAAAGTCCACTACTTTTCCACACATGTGTCCACTTGCGAGTGACTTTCAAAATGATCGAATATTGAGAGTAATTAGTCAACTCTCCGCGAGCTACTCTCCACACTTGTGAGATAACTCTCGAGAGAAGCTTGAGAGCGACGTGCAGCACGTTTACTCCCAAATGTACACCGTCCTCAATACTTACAAAAGTCCCATTGCTACAGCTGAGTTCTTCCGAATGTCAATGACATTAGCATATGCTAGTAATTGGACAGACTTTTGAAAGTGTTGATGTGTGAGCTTTGCACCATTCTTTTCAGTTCGATGTTAAAAAAATCGCATGACAGCGCATAACCGTGTCTAAAACCTTTTTTGACATCGAAAGGTTCTGTTAAGTTGTTTCGAACCTTTATGGAGCGGCGTGAATTCTCCATGGTCATCCTGCACAAACGGACGAGTTTGGCAGGGATGCCAAAATTAGACATGGCTCTATACAGCTCGTCTCTGTAGATGCTGTCATATGCGGCTTGAAATTGATGAAAAGATGGTGGGTGTCGATTTGATGTTATTGGGCTTTTTTCCTGGGTCTCCCGTAACGTGAATATTTGAATGACTGTGGGCTTTTTTGGTCTAAAACCACACTGATAAGATACTATCACGTTGTTGACGATGTTCTTTAGACGTTCCCATATTACCTCAGAGAAAATTTCGTAAGCGATGTTAAATAAACTGATTCCTCTATAGTTGGTGCAGTTTAGAGGGTTTCTTTTTTTCAGAATCGGGCAAAAGATACTGAGGTTCCATCCATCGGGCATGATTTGTTCCGACCATATCTTACAGATAAGTTGGTGCCTGCTCCTAACCAAATAGTCTTCAGCTGCTATGAAGAGCTCGGCTTTCAGCCCATCTGCTCCGGCGGCTTTGTAAGACCTTAGATTATATATGGCAATCTTTACTTCGTCTAAGTCGGTAAGACGAGATTGTTGGCTTCCTTCGTCTATGTTCAATGGATGATCCTGCCTGACAGCGGAATTCGGTTTGTCGTCACCATTTTACAATCTGCAGAAGTGGTCCTTGAATATTCTTAGCAGCTTTTATTTCTATGTTTATGTATCTGTGAATTTCTTTTCACCTGTTCATAAAACTTTTATTCCTCCTTTTGAACCTCTTAACATCTTCGACCTCAAGCTTCTCATGTTCTCCTTCTGAGAAGTCGGTGTTTTTCTCGCCTCATCTGCTCATGAGCAGCTCGTGAGCAGCTCTTGTAATTCTTTTTATTTGTTTAATTTGTATCCTAAACGAAAATTAAATGTTTTTGAGGCTAGAAAATATTGTTCAATTTTTCCAAAAGAATTATGAAATATAAAAAGTTTACACTTGAATACAATGTTTTTCTTATTTATAAAATTTTGAATTATGATTCTCATTCCAATCTCGCAAATACAATTCTGATTCTAAAACCGACTCCACTATCAAGCTCTATGCAGGATAATTTGAAAAAATCTCATTTTAAAAACAATATGGATACTGAAATACAGGACTCTCATAAAAAAACATCCACACATAAATTTATATAGTTTTTATATTATAATAACAATATAATAAAGTTTGCCAATTGTTCTTTTGTTTTTTCCTCATAAAATTATGCGTACCTAGTTTAATATTCGAAATTATGCAATCGCAATATTTTTCCAAAAGCAAAAGCGAAAAATAAAACGAAAACAGAAAACCACCCCCCTTACTTCGTAAAAGTATATATTTTCATATCCCAATACCAAACACAACTTAGTTTCCAAAACAAAAATATCTCCTGAATATTGTAAAAACTTGCAAATTACGTTATTGGAAGTTGATCCTTGAAAAGATTTCGAAATGCCCTTATACCTTATACCTACAACTACGACGACTACTCGTTCTGTATACTGATGGTGTTGATGATGATGATGATGATTATTATGGGGGTGGGGTGAAGAAGAGAAAAGCGTTCTCCAATATGATACTTTATTTGTTTTGAATTATCCTTATGTCGTTTTTGTATCATAACAGCAGCAGAAGCAGAGGTTCAGTTCAGTAAGGTTCGGATCGGATCGAATCGGTTCAGGTTCGGGGGTCCTTTCCATAAAATTATAGTTTGTGTGACCTTAATTCAGAGAGGATAAAGGAAGAAAAGTTTCATTTTCTTTTTTATATATTTTGTATTTTCTGTGTCCATAAAAATATTATGATAAATAAATTAGTTTCCATCCAACACAAATTGGTTAATATTTTGTATATTTTTTTCCGCTGGTTGGTTGGGTCGATGGGCGGTTTGAATTCATATTTAAAAGTAAATATATTCATTAGATTGGAAATTGCTTTTAAAAGAGCCTCCTTTTATTCTAACCCAAAAAAAAAACGTTATGATACGATATGCCAACCGAATGGTAAGCAGGTAGAAGGCAATTTGTATTTGTTGTTTTTGTTTCGGGGGGATTATGAAGTAATGAGTGTTAATGGTAAATATATAGAAGCCAGTTGAATTGGTAAAATTGTGTCTTTGATTCCAGATAAGCCCTAGAATATGAAAATATTATTTAAAATACACAAATAAATTGCAGGATTTTCTTTTTTTAGGCATATTAAATTATTCGATTGCGGGAATGTTGCATTAAAAACTTGAAAAAAAAAAATTAGGGTCCATATTTGTAGAACATGTTTTTGCCTTCACGTTCTTTTGTATATTTAAGTCAATTTGGGATAAACCTTAATTTAAAGTATAGTTTATCTTTAATTTTGTATATCATATTTACCAGCTTAGAACTATTGTCATACTTCAGCTTTTCGAGCTTCAAAATATTCAAACTTGTACCCTAATGTGACTTTGTATCACCAAATCAAGAAAAAGTGTGCATTGAACTGTTATGAAAGAAATTTTGGGTTTGGTCCTTGACTGTGACATCTTAAGTTTTTTTACGAGTAAGTTTTGTCATTTAAAGCGGTTTTTCAACTAATCTATTTGGACTTGTCTTTAAACTGAAGGTTCCCTTCATTCCTGACAACATTACACGCACATAGGTACAGAGTTGTAAGTCACTCTAGTTCTCAACGGAATGTTGGGCCAACTAATTTATTTATTGACTTCTCTAGTCTCATGCAGTTGGCTCTTAAATAACATGAAACATATTTATGATAATGATGTAATCTTTCAGAATGTTATAATATAGGGTTGGGCATAATAAGAACTATCAATATGATATTGGAAAATGTCATTTTTGTATGTAAGGAAATTCAAGAATGTTTATTTCGTTATATAATTAAAGTATATGGAAAAGTCAATTTAAGACAATATCAACAGGCAGTCCTATTTCTAAGAACCGCGTAGTTTTAATTTTCGAAAAGTCAAAACATTATAGCTTCGAAAGTGACTGCTATCTATATATTTATATTGAAATATTATACTGAAAAACTTTTCAACGAAAAATGAGGTTAGAGATATTCGATGAAATTTTCATTCTCTATTGATAATTTTGTTTGGAATTTAAAACGACAAAAAGAACTGTTAAAGATTGCTTGTCGATAAGAATATTTTGACCAAAAACAATATTTTGGCTTTATGAGATATTTATGATTTGGGATCAATTTAAAGGGTTTTAAGAACAGAATAAAAAAAGGGGTTTATGAAATGCAAATGAAAAACTCCAATTTATCCTACCACCTTAGATGTTTTTATGACAATTCTGTGATGAATTGAACTTCCTGGAAGTTATTAAACAAAAACAGGCCAAAAATAAAATATTTTTTCAAAATGACCCACAGTATGACAAATATAAGAGAAAAATAGAAATCCAAATATCTTTTCTTTTAAATTACTGAAACAGCTAGTGTTTGTTTCTATTCATACTTTATTTTTTACTAATTTGAATGATTCAAACCGTGGCATGATGATTGGTGCGTGGGATTGTCATACCGCAGGTCTTAGGTTCGATCCCTGACTCTGCCATCTAAAGTTTTTTCAAGGGTTCTGTCTTTTCTGAGGATTTGACAAATTAACCAAGAGTAATTCTTCTTAAATTAGCCTTTCGGATTTGGCTTAAAACTGCAGGTCCCCTTCATCCTTGACAACAGTAGTCGCACAAAGAAATTGTTGAGAGTTCTAAGTCACTAGGCCCTAGTTTTCAAAGGACTGTTGCTCCACAGAATTTATTTATAATTTAATGATTAAAAACATGAAAAAAGGTAAATGTGAGCAAATTGACCATTTTTAAACAAAAGAGCTGAGCAGCGAACTTTATGTTTTTAGTGTTTTTAAATTTATTTTGTTTTTATTCTTACAAATGATTATTCACTTTATTTTAAAACATAAATAACATTGATTTACTAAAAAAAATATTTTCTTATTTTCATAGATTTTAAGACTCTTTAAAAAAAGTTCGAGTTGCGTGTTATAACAATGACTTAAGACCGTTAAAAGACATTTCGATTGCCTAAGAACGATTCGCATTGATAATGCGTTTCAAGTTTCCGCTATTTCTTCACCGCCGCATCAAATTCGAACATTGCTTATCATTATCATTTCCATATGATAACTTAAGGATTTGTGGCTGAAATATATGTAAGGATAAACTACAAGAAAATATTTTGCATAGTATGCGTTGTAAGACTGCAAATTCAATACTTACTTACTTTAGGTGGCGCTACAGTCCGGGACGGACCTGGGCCTCAACCAATATACGTCTCCAGCTGGCGCGGTTCCTAGCTACCTATCTCCAGTTTTGCCAAGTTGGTTGAGGTGCCACCTGAGCCACTATCTTCCTTCTTCTGCCCCGTCCGACGGGATGGGGTTTGAAGATCTTCAGGGCTGGAGCGTTGATGTCCATTCACTCTACATGACCCAGCCATCTTTTGACTGGCAATTGAAAATCAACATTCAGAAATGCGAAACTGTTCTGTTCATGACTCCGCTGTATAGAGCCTGAGGGGATACGAGAAAGAACTGGAAACATCTAGTGATCGTTGCACCAAATCGACAGCCATTGGCGAATAAAAGTATATTGAGGTACCTTGGCATCTGGTTGGATCAGTACTTGTGTTTCGACAGACATATAAATGCTGCTACATGTCCCTTTTCCGGCCGATGATTGCCTATGAGTTTCCGACGAATTTTAGTATCAATGACTTTCCGGTCTTATTTTTTACTGTCCTGATTTGGGAAAATGCGATCCTCGAAGTAAACTTCCTTCCTTAAGGGATTTTTCTTCCAAAGCAACAGCCGAGGCAATGGGTCTTTTGCGGACTTCTTCCTTCTACGAAACCTTCTTTCGCTTTTGTCTTCTCGGGATTCATTTTTTCCACTTTGACTTTCGTCAACTTAATCGAAGATACATCCACGCTGGGGACTATTTCCAGAACGTTGCCCTTCTGCACCGCAACTGCAGCTGCCTTGGACAGTTCCTTGAGCAATGACGAGGGTTGTGATTGTGGTTGTTGGACATAAGGCTGCTCTTCGTAGAAGAAGTTGGAGTTATTCGCTCCTGAGCTTATTGTCGGAATGTTCGTGTAGACCTGCTGATCGGAGCTGTTGACATATTGGTTGGCGTAGTTCATGTGCTGATAGTTGGACGTCTGTTCGCCTGGTTGAGGTGGCAGAGCCATATAACCGTACGTACTGTAGTTGTAGCCTCCGTAGGTATTCTGTGTGGAGGCATTGTGACCGTTGAGGACGATTTTTATTCGAGCGTCGAGTGATATGCGGTTGGATGGGTACTGATAGTAGTACGACTCCTGAGGGATGCAGGATAAGCGATGTGAGTTGTAGTGATAGGTCGGCGAAATCGAATGCGCAGAACTTCGGTTGGGCGAGTGGCTGCGACTTCGTGAGGAGCCGATGGATGTTTGAATGGGAGCGGAGATCTAGAGAAAGTCCTGTCGTAGGAACCACATCGCGATCGACGTCGTCCTTGAGGGACTGGGGAGATAGATCACGAGCGAGAATGAGTTCGTCTCTTCCATGAAATTGGATCCGGCTGTCGACGACGGCGAAGAGGCGAGCGACTGTGGCTCCGACGACCTCTGTAACGAGCACCTTGTCCTCTCCTCGTTAGTGGTGAAGAAAACCGCCCTCTTCTCAAATTTTCAATTTAATTGCTTCTTTGATGGCGTCAAAGATTTTGGTGTCTTTTTGCTCGGCCGGTGTCTTCCACTCTTCCATATTGTCCTCCTGCAGAGTTGGGATGAATTGGGGTTGGGTGGCAGCAAGGTTTTTACAATTGCTCTTGCTGGAATTGACTCCCGATTCGGTTGTGGTTAAGACTCTATCATATTTCTGTAAGATAAAGTTTTTCTCCTGCAGAAACAGGTTTTTTACCTTCCGCAGCTCCTCGACAATCTCATTGCCGGAATCGTAGTTCGCTCGCATACTTTGTATATTCGGTTTTTTTTTTAAGTCATTTGCTACGTGGTTGCTTCGTTTCTTCTTATTTTTCTTGGATTAGTCTGACTCTTCGTTGTCTTCCTCGAAGGAAGATGACGACGATGAACTTGAGCTGGACGAAGATGAGGACGACGACGTGGAGGTAGTCGATGTTGTGGAGTTTGACGAGCTGGTGCTGTGAATGGGCTTAGTGGACTCCGACTACTTGGTCTTGATTTTTGACATGTCCACACCGGTCCCTTCGACGCTTCTGATAAATTAGAAGAAGATGTTCAAATGGTAGACATGTGCACTCAAGAGGACACAAGCGTCCACAGGTTTCGTCCTCCTACTCCAACTCTCACCTCCCCGCGGTGAACATCGGGTGCCTAGTACCTCAACTGGAGATTGGGTTCCAACCCCAGTGGAAAGTTGTTGGGGGCAGAAAACGAGAGAGGGGGGAGAGGTGTTTCCACTAAGACACCTCTCCTTATCCAGGCGGCAGCGGACGAATTCTCGAGATAGAATCAACGGTGGCGTCTACAGTTCCAGTAAGGTTGAACTACTTAGTGAACACCTTATTGGGCTTCTTCGACATATTCGGAGCCCAGGCCTGTAAGGAGCGGTTTATCCGGCACCCCTTCCCTGCAGTTATACTAAAGATCTGGCGCTACAGGTTGGAGGTTGTGCCGTCGGGGTGACTTCCTGGCCACGTAAAAATACCTTAAGTTTCGAAGCACCAACAAGCCTCGGATACGGACGGATTCACTGTTGACAATCACCACGCAATCGAAATAAGGACAACGAACTTTGGATATGTACGTGGAATGTTAGGTCCCTTAACAGACCACGTGCAGCCGAACAATTAGCGGAAGCCCTAAACTGCTGCAAGGCAGATATTACAGCCATCAAGTGCAATGGGATGGACCGGGCAAAGGCAAACTAAAAGACTGCGATATCTACTACGGCGACTGCTACCGAGAACAAAGACAGCCTCTATTTGGATGTGGATTTGTTGTTGGAAGTAGGTTCAGGCAAAAAATCTTGAGTTTCAACAGTGTGAGCGAGCGCATCACGACAATCCGCATCAAGGCTAAATTCGCCAACATAAGCCTAATATGCGCGCATGCCCCAACAGAGCAGAAAGATGAAGACACCAAAGACGACATATTCTTCGAGCTCTTCGACAAGACATATGAGCAGTGCCCTGGGTATGACATTAAAATTGTCTTAGGAGATTTTAATGCCAAGCTAGGAAGAGAAGACATCTTTGGTGGCATAATCGGGAGATACAGCCTACACGACACCACCTCCGACAACGGATTCAGGCTGGTCGATTTCGCTGCGGGGCGAGACGTTCTGGTAGCTAGTACGCAGTTCACGCATCTCAATATCCAGAAAGACATGGAAATCTCCTGATCAATCAACCGTCAACCAGATTGACCACATTGCGATCGACGCACGACACTTCTTCAGTATACAGGATATCCGAACATTCCGAGAGGCCAACATTGACTCGGACCACTACTCGTTGTAGCCAAGGTATGGCTACGGATATCCCGATCCAAGCCAAAACAAGAAAGTACTGTGAGAAGATTCGACGTTAGACGGCTAAAATCGCAAGAGACTGCCATGTACTTTTCCGATCGAGTCTATAATAACCTCTTAAGGAGTCCTATGCTCCCTGCATTAAGCATTGAAAACCAGTGGCAACATTGCCTTGCAGCCATCAGAGATGCTGAATCTGAAGTGCCCATTTTCACTGGAGGCGGTATGATAGCCACGAGATAAGATTAAATATTTTCTTCAAAAACTCTTATTTACAATTATTCTCCTTTAATTTAGAGCCAGTTTGAAGTATATATACAATTTTTTAACCTCGACTTCGTTCAACAATGATACAATTTCATTTTTTTAACCCATGAATTGAAATACATCTTCTCTCACTTTCAGATTACATAAAGGACATAATATTGGTAGATCCTCTGTATGTGGAATGAAGTTAAGAAGTATGAGTTCACCACTCAGCTTTACCATCATCGAAATCTCCTCAACGTTGTATTCATCCTGTTTGGCACACCAATTATTTATTTATTTTATTATATTGAATTAAATTATAACAAATGTAAAAGTTTTTATTATTTATATTCATTATTATTTCTGATTTATCCAAAATGATTATTGTGAATTATCCAACTAAATTAATAGCCCAAAATGACACTTCTTGTCAAACAATTGTTCTATGTTTTTATATTTGGTAAAATCATCTTATAACCTTGTAATAAGAAAAAGGTCATATTCATTCGTTCTCGAACTTTTAAAACTACACCATTAATTTAATAAAGTATTTTTTATAACGATTAGCAATCGAATTTCATTTAAATAAAAATTTAATTTTTAACCAGCGATACAAAACACATCCCGAAAATAGTTCTTCTCCTCCAAATTGTGATTGAGTTGACTGTAAGTTGCTCTGCGCAGAGACCCAGTTGCTTCATTAAGTCATTTTCTATATATCATCCACTTTTGCAATAAGATAGTACAGTGACTCTTTTCAGTGGTTAAAATCAAAGGTATCTATGTTAAGGTCCATGTCAGACTCCCTAGCAAGTTTCATCCACTCTGCATACCATCCTGACCTCTCTCAAATAGTTTGAAGTGCCACTATCTTCGATAACAGGTAACTGTCCATATTCATGATTTTGAGCACATAATCAATCTGCAATCGAAATGTTCGTAGAAAGAGTGACTGCAGTACCGTTTCCAACATGACTATATAGTTCGGCGTATTGGGTGCAGTCAGAAGACTCTTTTAACGTAGAAGCGTAACAATTTATTCACATCTTCATATTGCTTCGATTCCCATACTTGAGCTGCATAAAGAGCTGCAAGATTAATTCTGCTACTGCCTTAAAAACACTGTACTTACTGCTGTGTGTGATACTTTTGTTTGAGAAAGACCTACGTCAAGATGCGCTAATGGATGCTTTTGCGCTTGTAAGCTTTTCTCTCAGAAGCATTTCCATATTTAAATTCTCTTTGACAATCTCTATATTCTCACCATTGTAGTTCCATTTTTCATTAAGTCAGTTTCTACTACATCCGTTCTTGAAAATCAAGATCTTGGACTTTTCCATGTTAACTATTAGGTTCCATATTTTACAGTACTCAAAAATGCGGTTTATCATAAGTTGTAGTGACTCTGGAGATGACGCGAGAACCACAATATCATCCGTTAACGACAGTGCTTTAATTAATACTCCAGCAGGTTCGATACCAGCAGGTAAGAAATCGACTAAGTCTTCGATAAAGAGAGCGAATAGGCTGGGTCTCATCGTACAACCTTGTCTAACGCTTGATTCCGTTCTAAACCATTCCGACCTATCTGTACCATTCCAAACTGCTGGGCTAGGCTTTGCAGGACTCTTCCAAACTTAAAGAACATTCCCATACCAAAGAGCTTAAAGAAAAGTGCTTGCCTATTCACCGTGTCAAATGCAGTCTTCAAATCTATGAAAAACGCGTCAATGCTTTTCAGAACAAAGATATGATCGAATTTTTGTGTTAGATCCGCCTGCCTGAAATTCTTTCAACAGCTTGTTTTCATCAATCCATTTATCAAGCCGTTTTTTCAGAATGGCTGTACATTTTTTATAACACGAATTTAAAAAAGATATTAATCGGTAGTCCGACATCGCAGACAAGCGTTTAGTTTAAAAAGTAAACATTGATTTTATTGTAGGTTCCTACCTAAAACACTAATCCATACACTGAAGATACACATAGAAAAATTGTAAATTGTTTTCGAAACTCAATTAAAATTCAACCAAAATGAATCTCATGTGGTAATAAATTGGTTGTTCATTTATTTTGCGCAAACTTCCTGTCGAAACAAATTATCCTGTTGCCTCTCAACGAGATCATGCACACATGTTTTCGATAGGTACTTTCATCCGTTCAAAGATTCAGGACCTTGTTCTGCTTCATGGTTTTTGGTTGTTTTTTTTTGCTTCTTTCTACTTTTACTTCAATTTTATCTTCTTTTTTTCTATTTTTTTTTTATTTTGCCTTAACTCTTGCACTACTTAAAACAACAACAACAACAACGTTTTCCAACGTCGTTTCTATAGTCGTCGTAGTTATAGTTGTAGAGTCATAGTCATAGTCGTTGTGTCTTATATCTGGAACAAAATATTAAAATTGAATTCTGTTCTCGCTTCGATAGTTCGATTTGTTCCGCCGCCGTCACACGAGCTTCCAATGTCTTCCTTCAACAAGCACACTAGGTAATAGTGTAAAGGGAACCTAGATATACCTCTTTATCCTTTCCTCCCTATTTCTATATATTCTTACTCAAACCATCCACCTCAAGGATGCGCTAGAGTAAACAGAATAATAATAATATAATCAAAAGATATTTTCTGATGTGTGCCTGTGCTGTGCTGTGCTGAGCGGTGCGGTACGGTACGGTACGATGCTATACTGTGCTCGCTGTGTATATGTGGCCGGATTGTGTTTATGCGGAAGGACTTTTACCATACATAAAACACTATGCTAGTGTAACGAGCCCCATCTGTTGGTTGGATGCGGGCCACGATGCGATACCGCCACAGGCCCCTCATACATATACCCAACCCAACCCATCCCACTCTTTATTCTTCCGCTGCCTTTATATCTACATAATATCTAATTCAAGATTCCAAACAGATTTTCCTCTCCATTGTTGGCATAATGTGTGTATTGGGTTTATGGCAAAGAGACTTCTTTATAGTCCTTCGTATATCCTTATAGAGATAGCAAAATGGGAAAATTACATTATTTTCACTTCGAAAAATATACAAAGGGCACACAACGACGACGGTGATGGTGACGACGACGACGACGATAGCGACAACATAACGAAACACCGAGAGCGAAAGTGGTAAAAAAAGGAGGTCCTTTTTTGGGCAGCATTGGAATAACCTGAAAAGGACTAGTCATGGCGGCGGTGGTGGTGTGGCGGAAGTAGAAGTGAGAGGTGACTTAGTAATAGTGTAAACTAAGTCACTTCATGTCCTTGCAACACTATGCTTCGTATATTATAATCTGAACCAAAGGGAATTGAGACATTTTCTGAGGGCGTAGGGGGAGAGAAAAAATAGTAATTGTCGCTATATTCTTACGATATGCACGAATTAATACAGACACTCAATGTTGTTTTGCCGAAAGGTTTGGGAGCTCTCCATGGATTATTATGTTTATAAATATGCGTTGTATACTGTGTCTCTTTAATAATAAATAGGTTTACAGAGAGCTCACGGCGCAGTAATTCTATTTATAAGCCTTGAGCATTACAATCTATAGGATTATAGTTGAGGATGGAATTATTTTTGGATGATAAAAACGTAGTTTTAAAGCTTAATAAAATGTATGGAAGCTTTAGCTTAAGCAATTAATTAAAACTGCTTTAAGAAGACATCCCATAAAAATGCTTTCTATATTCTAAAAATAAGTAATTTATATATAAAACACTAATTAAGGTATCAAGTCGTTAACTAAATGAATTAAGTTTGTCGTCAAAACTCGTGGGTAGACATTGAGCTGAAGTTGTAATTAATGATTTTTACGACTGAAAATTGACTGTGGTTGAAATAGTTCTTATGTCCAGCATCGGATTTCTAAGTCCAACAGTTTTATGGTAAAGCTTTAAAAATATAGTACAATTTTAATGAACTTATAAGGGTTTAAGAAGTAGAATTTAAAAGCTAACCACATAGCAGATTGAAAACAGAACAGTAAAAGATTTGTACGTTCAAACAAATAAGAAAAGTAAGTATACGCCTCAGTGTTGAAATTAATGTGTTTCCTTATCTGACTTTTTGAGAATATAAAAGTTGTGTACATAAAAAGTGGTGTGTGTCGAACTTTATTTGTGCTACACAACCATGTTTTTTTAGATGTTAGTTAGTTAAAATACAAACCTAAAATAAAGTACATTTCATTTGGTTTCTTAAGAAAAGAGGCTGGCATACGACCCATACTGATAACTTCCCATTCCGTCTGTCGATTTGTCTTGCTTAAAAGTTTGTCTATATGTAGATTGTCGTATCAATTTTTACCAAATTTGCGTAATTTTTTGTAGATTTTATTTTTTATGAAAAAACGGACTGTTGGATTTTTACATAAAAATTACTGAATATCGAAAACAATATTTTCTGTGAAATAAACAAGTTTGAAGACAATATTTTTAGTTTTTGAAAAGCTATTTGAGTCGAAAATAAATTTTTAGCAACTTTTATACATTTTTTTAGGTTTTTATTTTTTGTAAAAAACTGTGAATTCGATTTTTCTTAAAATTTTACCGAATGTTGAAAACAATATTTTTTATAAGAATAAATTAGTTTGAAGCCAATATTTCAAAGTTTTGATAAGATATTTGAGTCGAAAATCAATTTTTACCAACTTTTGTTATTTTTTTTCGGTTTTTAATTTTTTGTAAAAAAACTATCAATTCGATTTTTTCAAAATCTTACTGCACGTTGAAAACAATAGTTTTTGAAAGATAAAAGTAAATTTAAGCCAATATCTCAAAGTTTTGAAAAGATATTTGAGTAGAAAATGAATTTTTACCAACTTTTATTATTTTTTTTAGGTTTTTATTTTTTGTAAAAAACTGTGAATTCGATTTTTTTCAAAATTTAATCGAATGTTGAAAACAATATTTGTTATGAGATAAAATAAGTTTAAAGCCTAAATTTCAAGTGTTTGAATTAATATTCAATTTTTACCAACTTTAAGTAATGTTTTTTTTAGATTTTTATTTTTTATAAAAAAAACTGTAACTTCGATTTTTCTCAAAATTTTATCAGATTTTAAAAACATTGTTCTCCTTTGCTCAAAATTGTTTTGAGATGAAATTATATTTTAGTCGTTAAATTTTTGAGGTGACACATTTTTTGATTTATAAAAAAAACCGTTAGATAGATTTTTTTCAAAAATATACTTCTTTGAGATCACGTTTACTATATAAAATTAAATTCAAGTCTATAACGTTTTTGGTCCGTAAGATATTTAGGATTAACCAAAATGTTCACCTTTTTTAAAACTGCTATGGTAAAAAAACCACCCACGCAATTTTCTTGAGAGCCCTTTCTGCATCTCTCTGCCTTATTATCTGTATAACAAAATTTATTTGAAGTCGATATCTCTTCTGGTTCACACACGCACGCATAGACATCTTTCTTAAAATCTTTTATTTCGACTCTATTGACCTTAAAACGTCGAGAAATGTCAAAATTTTCAATTTGACAAATCGGACCCATTACAATAACTTCCTATTGGAAGTTAATAACTTAGCAGGATCCTAATATTGATCTGACATAAGATGAATAGAGGGATTTAAGAGCAAAAGGGTCATTGAAATTTTTACTATTTTTAACAAAGCTTAGCATGGAATTTGCTTTGAAAACACTGAACTTTATATGATTGAAAAAGTTTTAATTAGAATCAAAAATTAAGCCCAGATCTATCTTTTTACAAACTCTATCAAGAACATGGTTATTAATCTTATATTCAAAGATAATTTGGTAAAGTTACGACAAAAAGAAAAACATTCGCACTTAGAAGCATTTAAATACAATTGGTTTACAGAGCACCATTCAGATAATTAATGGATTTTATACATCTAAAAAACTTTAAGTCATAAGCAAATAGAAGTCGAACAAAATTTTCGAAAATACCAGGTAAGTCATTGATAAAAATAAGGAGAGGAAGTGGCCCAAGATGGCTACCTTGGGGAACACTAGAGGTAACCAAAACTTGACTTGAAACCATACTTTTAATTCTAACAAATAGAATACGATTCTTAAGGTATTAAGAGTTCAACCATTTCAAAAGATTGGAATGAAAACCAAAACAAATCAATTTGCTCAACAAAATTGAGTGATTTACTTTATCAAAAGGTTTCGCAAAATCTGTGTAAATTACATCAATTTGGAGAACTTTTTTGAGTTAATTTAAAATAAAATTGGAGAAAAGAGACAGATTGTGTGGTTGTTGATCTTCCCGATACGAAACCGTGTTCAAATCTGTTCTTTCACGAGGAAAGTTTACTTATTCTGAATCAATTTTTCGAATAGTTTAGGTAAACATGATAATTTACAAATTGGACGATAATTATTTATTTAATGCTTTGATCCACATTTGTGAATTGGAGCTAAAAATGATTTTTCCACACTGATAGGAGCTCACCATTAGATAGAGAGCTTTTGAAAATAAGAAAAAAGAGGTTCTATAATTGCTAATGCACATTTTTTAAGGATAACCGGTGGTATTTATGTCTTTATTCCAACTCAAAAGGCCACTTTCTATTTCAGACATATTTAGCTCTATTTGGCCAATATTCACCTTACAATCTTGAAATAAAGATTCCATATTTCTTGAAGTAGCTTCGTCAGATCTGATGTTATTTGATTGGAAATAAAGAGCAAATAAATTACTAATAGGTAAAAGATCTGAATGTGTTGAATAAAGGTAAAGTATATTACTAGGAATGCCACAAGATTTTTTGTTTTTAATATAAGACCAAAACTTTGACTGCTTTTTTTTTAAGGTTTGATTCAATTGTTAAAATATAAGATTTAAACAGACATTTTTTAAGAACATAAACAAAACATTACTTAAAAATTGAAGCTTAAGTAATTTTGTACTCAAACATCTTTTCAAAAATGTGAGATTATGGCTTCAAACTAGTTTATATTCTAATATAATATTGTTTAAATTTTTCGGTAAAATTTTGAGAAAAATTTAATTTACATTTTATTGTACAAAATATAAAAACTTAAAAAAACAATACTAAAACTTTTAAAAAAATATTTTAAAAATATTTAAACCTATTTATCTCCCAGAAAATATTATTGACGACATTCAGTAAATTTTTTATAAAAATCCAACAGTCCGTTTTTTAAAAAAATATAAAATCTGCAAAAATAGTACAACATTTCCAACATTTGGGCCGGTATCTCACGAATAAATGCTTTAATATTGTCATTAAATGCGTCAATTAAAGCGGGCTGTCTGTATAGACATGAGCTTTAACATAGCCCCACAAAAAATAGTCTAAATTGCACGATCTGGGCGGCCCATTGACTAAACCCGAAATTGAAATAAAATGTTCACCGAACTTGTCTCTCAATAAGTCCATTGTTGCGCGTTTTGTGTGCGGCCATTCGACGTATTTAAAACGTTGTGCATGGTCAGCTAGCTCCAGTTGTTGTGTGAGTTGGACTTTGAATGTAGGTGTAGAACCAAATGCAAAATACGCCATAGTGTCCCGCAAGACAGTCCTAATTTTTGAGAGCGACGAGGAATGGACATAGTCGTGTCTTCAGCAACCTTTTTACTTACACCAGCGATAGTTTTAGTGGTACGAGGTAAACTATGAAGCACATGCCTAACAATACCAATCCAGTCTCTTAAAATGTTTCCAATTGCAAAATTCAACAATTTGTGAGCGTTACTTTACTTTTGAAACCGCAAAATGTATAACCCATTAGATATAAACTTTGCAATTTGTATTAATGTATAAAGATTTCTCTATTGGCCTGTTCGTCAATATTATTATATGTTGAATAATCACAGCTTAAAATAACACACTTGTTGAAATCACGATTTAAGGAACTTTGAAAGAAGTCCGAAAAATGTTGTGTTATAACCTGTGGATCGTGACTTGAAACATCACTGAACTTGAGAACAGACGAGCAAGGTCAAAATTCTCTTTTATTATTTTAGAATTTGTGAAAATGCTACGATTCAACATCCGTCATTCAAGTATAATCAAGATAAAGATAAATTTTCTTATTATTAAGTTCTATTATGTAGATTTTTATTTTTACCTTTGAACGTATAGGCAGGGACTGTGGCTTCAAAACATCAACTTCTTTTATTTCAAAACCACCAAATCTCTTCTGTCCATCAGGTCAGCTGTCCACCCACTGTAAATTTGAAAATAACTATTTACATCCCTGCAACGCCACCGGAAGTTGAATTTACATCAGTTTTCTTCAAGAAACAAAAGAAAATAATATTCCATTAAAAGTCGATAAAGACGATAAATGAAACAAAATACTGTTCTTTTAGCACTGACAGAAAATAAGCCCAAATTTAATACAAAATTTCCTAAAAATACATTCTCGTGTGCTCGATATTTTTTTTCGATAAAATGGCCAATTGAAGACATTTTTACCACAGAGTTTTCATATTACGAAAACTTTAAAAATTCTATGTATTTTCTTAAACAGGGCAATCAATATTTTTAAGTGTATAAAGAAAAGGACAACCCTCATAAGAGCATCTGTCATTGATAAGGAAAATCAGGGCTCAAAATGACTAACGAAAGCTAAACTCGGACCCTACACCGGAAGCTTGATTTTTCAATTACAGCCTCCTTCCCCAAGATGATATCAAAAACGCTTCCGGATGTGAAGAATATCAAAGAAAACCCTACATACAATACCTCCCTCGCATATATCAATCAATCAAAAAATCGCAACAGTTCAAATTGCTTACAATATTATTATCTTAGGACAAATAAGGAATATGAGCTTCTAAATAAAGTCTAAAAATCATAAATATCGTTTTTCACCAAGGAAAGCAAATTAAAAAAAAAAAACTTCTTGGAAAAAAGGACACTCGCCATTCATCTTATAGCTACATACTGTTTCAAGGATCCATTGGAAAATTAAAAATAACAAAAAAATAAGAAAATTAAAATGAAAATGAAAATCTTTACCGTTACCAATTGACAACGAACGACAACCGACGACGAAATGAAAATTTTCATTACTCTCTGTCTTCAGAATGTTTGAAGCCTTCTCTTCCCCTCTCATTCTTGTTTCCTTCCTCTATACCGCCCTCAGACAAATTAATATTTTAATAAAATCGTCCTTTTTGCGTTTATCCTGATGATATGATGCTCTTGGTCTGGGTCTGGGTCGTTCCTTGTCTACGTCGTCGTCGTCCTTCGGTCGTTTTTATCGAAAGTTGTATATAGAATCTACAGGATTTCAACTATCATCTCTATAGAGAATAATCTTGTAAAACTTGCGTCTATCCATCTATCTATCGAAGGCGTATCGTGTAGTGTGGTGTGGTTTCGATGCGATATGAAAGAGGAGGGTGCTTTGCTTTATCTTTGGTTAATATGGCATAGAAGCATGAGATGAAAAGTTTTACCGGAAGTTTCGTTGTTATCAGGGAAATGTGACATTTTCCGGACGATTTTCCATTGTTTTTTTGCTGTCTTCTTTTTTTTGCATCCTAAAATGTACTACGGGTTCTCTCAATCTCGGCTTTCTACAAATAATAGTCTAAAAAGTTTATAGTCACGTTTCGGAGTTTAACACGCCTGATGGCTGGCAGGATTCCATCGATGTGTCTGGTGACTCGAATTGGGTGGTTTTTTTTTGTGGAGTTGGGATTTCGCACCGAAGCTTTAACAGATGCAGAAATTAAGAAGTATGAAGAAGACCATACCCGGCATCAGTTGCTTGTAGTCTTTTTGTCTGATGATATCGTTTAAGCAATTATCTAAAATTGCGTTAGTTATAAACAACTGTGCTGAGTTGGGGTCATAGAGTGGTTGGGCTAGGTGTTAAAGTTATGAAACTTGTTAAGCTACAGCATTTTCTTGTTATGAAATTGCGCGTAGAGAGGCTTTAGAAACTAAAATATACAAATAAAAGTGATTGACGCTCACTTCTACTAAGATTGATTAATACGAAAATTTTTCTAAAAGGTGTTTTCGTGGGATTTCTTAACCTTGATAGTTGAGAGCAGCCATAATTTGTAAGCTACATATCTTGGAAACTGTCACTTATCCAGTCGGTTAGGTAGGCAGAGTTGCATAAGTAACATCCTTCTAAAGGTCGCCATAAACGTGCGATGGATAATTTTGAGCTCACTTGTTCAATAAGGAATCTGACACCTAACGTAAAATGTTACTATCTTACTCAAGGTGGTACTACAGTCCTTTGTGAATTAGGGCGTCACCCAACATACGTCTCCATTTAGCCAGGTCCCAAGCTTGTTTCGGGCTCCAAGATGGGTGAGATCACTTTCCGCTTGTTCGCACCATATGATCCGCAGTTAGAAGACTTTCCGGTCCGGAGCACTGGTTCCATGAGCTCTACGTGACCCTTCTGGCTAAGACCATGTCGCTGTACAGCCCGTACAGCTCTTCGTTCCATCTTCTCCTCCACTCCCCTTCTAAGCATACGGGACCGTTGATCACGGAAATAACTTTTCTCTTAAAACGACCCAAGGTGCTTTCATTCACTTTTGTCAAAGTCGATAGCTTCTGCACCGTATAGCAGGACGGGGATGATGAGGGTCTTATATAGCACTTCGTCGTCGTTATTCTTTGCTTGATTTCAGCGCTGGTGTTGTTTTCTCCATTCATAGCGGAGCCTAGCTAGACTAAGTCATTTATTAGTTACGTCTATCGATGTTGACATTTTGACCGAGACGTCAGCGCGAATTCTACATGGTCATTCTGTTACAATTATTGGGCATGCTTTCTTTCGACCATATCTTATAGATATATTGGTGCATGGTCCGAATTATCCCCAGCTGCTTTTAAGAGCTTGGCATTCAAGCGGCTTTTTTAGACTTCAGCTTAGATAAGGCAATCTTGACTCCGGAAGTCGGAAGGACGGGATTGTTGGCTTTCATCGTCTATGTTTAATGAATCATCCTGCCTGACAGCGGAGTTAGGTTCGTAGTCGCCGTTATACGAGTACCTAAAATATGCTCATATACCGAAGTAGTTGATTTCTCACTCACCACAAAATACAATCCTTTCGATTTTTGCTGACAAAAACTTGGTGAAATAAGCGTGATGAGTCGTGACTTGGGCAGGGCCGGATTTAAAGGTCAAGAGCCCTGGGGGCAATAAAGGAGCGGAGGCCCCCTCGGCCCAAATTATTTTCAAAATAAAGTAAACCTTTTTTTTACTCGAGTTTTTCAATAAATAATTTATTGTGAAACCAAGTAGATTCCTTTATTGAACAAACGGAAATTAAATGTAAGGGTTAACGAACAAAGCTTTTCGAGCTTTTTTCGCCGAAAAATCGTTGATGATTATGGTGAAATCCAGTTCTCGGGGTAAATCGCTTTCATTGCTCAGGAGAAAAAGCTTCGATAGATGGTTTAGTCCCATCGTGCCTCGAAGCCTTTTTTGAGCACCCTCCGGTGCAATTTGTTGCCATCAAAACCAAAAACATTCTTAATGCAATTTCGAAGTTTGGGAATATACCTCTTAGATTTTGATTTTCAAGATTTTGTTTGTAAAATAGTTCCGTCGATTGATCTGTTCCATAATCCTTTTCCTTTTTGTATAAGTCAAACAAAGACAAAAGTTGAACAAATTCATTACCAAGAATAGGCTCTAAATCTCTAAATTTTAAGCATTCATTCGGTAAACCAAATTTCGAACGTACAGCTTCATAGCATGCAATTTTTTAGTAAGAGGAACGGTCAATCACTATAATGAAGGTGGATACTTTGTTTTTTTTTCTTGGGTGACAGATTTGCGTCTTGTGCTTTCCCGTAATCGAGCGGATTTAACCTCATATTTTTCGTTCTGGTGCGGGTGCGTGATTGTACACATTCACCAGTATGGGATATTTTTTTGGCTGCTTCCTCGTATTTTTCAAAATCATTTTGTTTGGATTCCACGAATGATTTCAATGATTCTAGTGCACGCATTGCCGATTCAAGAATCATTTTCTGGTCTTGCAACATCTTGTTTGTAGCATTGAATCGGTCCAAGATATCGTTCCAAAATGTTGCAAACAAAGCGGTTTCGAGACCACTCATCTTCTGTAGAACGTTTGCTGCTTTGTTCCTCACGATGTCTTTTTGCTCTTAATTGGAAGATATGCTGGTTAAAGCTTCTTCGATTTCCGAATAACCTTTAACTAAGGCTTTCGTAGCTTCAGCTTGACAAGACCAACGAGTGTCGCTGAGTTTTTTCAAGACTAAAAACTGGCCGCTTTTTTCCTTCGATAATTTTTCAATCAGAATTCGGTGCCTGTACTGGCTGTGAAAAACGTTTACAAATTCAAAGAATTAAACAGCAGATGAACAAGGGTAAGCGACTGCCTTTCCCACTAAATTCAGATAATGATCAAAACAAGCTACGAACGCCGATAAATAATTTTTCTCCAAAATAAAAGCCAGCTTCCCCTTGTATTTGCCATTTCTTCTCAGGGCCATTTGAGATTTTGATATTTCACTGATTGCCTGATTGGAATGAACAAATATAGATCAATGGTTTCTGTTATTGAAGATTAATATAATTAAATAATCACGTATGTACAAAGTGCTTTAGGCTGTAGGTAAAGGTAAAACAGCAACAACAAAAAAATATATATGAAAAGAAAAGAGGTTTACTAATGTTTACTAGTTGGATTTTGAAACAAAAATGTTCCGAAGTCTCTGTTCTAGGGCCCCCCATTTGTGGATGCCCCGTGGTTTCCGCCCGGTTGCCCTCCCCTAAATCCGGCCTTGGACTTGGGCCAGAGCCTGCTCAAAAGTCAAAAGACCCAGGAACATGCTGTGGAAAGTAAAGGATCTTTTTCAGAAACGAAAGTATTTAAGTTGTTTAATTTGTTCCGGAGAATATTAAAAAAACAAAACAAATTTTATATTCTATATTAAAATAAGTCAAGTTAAGAAAACACAAAATAAGAGATAATAGGGATGTTTTTGAGGAAATTTTAATTCTCTTTTTTAGACCAACAAATTTGTATGGGCTAAGTACTGTTATTTTAAGTCTTAAAAAGTTTAAAAAAATAAGCCTGATTAGATTCTAAAAAGAGTTTTTTAGAGTGTGGTTTTAAATCTGTCAATCTGACGTATTAATTCAATCAATTTATTGAAGGAAACTTTTGGTGATCTCAATATCTCGCGCCATCACATCATGGGTCACTGGCGTGGCCTACAAGATTTAATATCGTTTGGCTATGACTATCAACGCAGATAAGCCTAAAACGATTGGCTCTTGGAAGAGAATAATCGGCGCGTTATTCCTGACATTCGGTATTTAATTGGCAACACAACTGTGAATCCCTAATTTTATAATAAGTCTAGATTCTTAGCCACAACAATAAATGATATGCACGTCTAAAAATCACTTCTACTCAAGTCTTTAATTTCCTCCTTTGAGCTCAAACAACCAATTGATAAAGGGCTCTAGGGGACAGAACAGACAGACAGGTGTAATCGCCAGAACCACTAATTTCGTCATCTTTTTATCATCGTAATGTCATTTGGAACCCTCTTTATGTCAAAGACCCAGTGAAAAAAAAGAAAGGAGTACGTTTTTAAGGAGGTGCCTGTGCATATTGGTTTGAATTCCTGGGTACTGCAATGACAGATAGAAATAGAGATAGTTTCATTCCATATTCGTATAGTACGGCTAAATAATGAAAATCTTTAGATGACCGAATTTCTTAAAAGGAGGAATGTAACTTCATTAAAGCACAATCCGTGAAAATAACGACAAAAATGGATGAGACAAGTAAGTAACAGGATCGACAGAATAGGGACCGAAGTTGTTTTGTATCAGATTTCTTAAGAGAAAACAATGAAGGTTTATTAATTAAATAGTTAATAGGAAGTATACCTTAATTAATAAAAAAAACGATATCGACCTAATGTCCTCCACAACTACATTTGCAGAACCATATGCTTTTCATAAAATGATCACTATTCACTCATTCACTCCGGCTGAATATATCGTCGGTATGCAGCAAAAAGAACTCAAGTCACATAATTGTGTTTCTGAGTTAATGACATTTTAAAGTTTATGGCCGTTGGAAAAATCATTAAATCGTTGAATTTGAAAATGGATATTGCAATCCGGTAGTTAAATCATTTATGAATAAGATGAAACCTAAAAGTTTTATTTAATTTAGTTTATTTAACTTTTTTTATACAAAAGAAAAATAAGTCTTGGACATGGGCTTTTTTGCATTAAAAAGTATTTATTTATGGGCTTTTTATATTTTTTTTAAATTTATTAATCTTGATCTGATTCAGTATCATCATTAATATCGGGTTCTGGAGCTCTGTTTTTGATAGCTTTGCTTGTTTTTAAGCTTTCATACCAGTGATGGAACTCATCTGGGATGGCACCTGATTTACACAAATTAATTAAGTCTTTTTTCTTTTGAATGCTTATAGGAAGGCTGGTTTTATAAACTTTTTGGATGCTGACTTCTTTAAGATTTATGAGCCTACCTTTACCGAAAATCCGAATTTCTTTAAAGCTTTCATTGTGATCGTACCTGTATTCAATCACACCAGGTTTAATTTTTTGGTACCAATTAACTTTTTCTCCACCTTCGTTCAAATTTTTATTTGTTATAATCTCGGATATTTTTGATAGGTCAAGAAAATCAGTATACTTCATTTGGGTTATATTATAGGGACTTCTATTGCTTTTAAGCCTCTTGGAGCGTGCGAGTCGGAATATAGTAAGCCAGTCTTGAATAGTGTATACTAGAACATTCCTCTTTTGCTGTTCGATAGCACTGTGCATGCTATCGACCTCCATATAGCTGTGACCGCTTTCTAGACATTTGTGTTCAATTATATCCAAATTTAAGGTTTGAACCAAGTGGAGAAATAGTGCTGAAGTATTTGTATTCCTATTTTTTGCCACTACAGGTATCAGAAAAAAGAGACACTTCTTTTATTTCTGGTGAAATTTGATGCAAGTATTTATACAAGCAGGAACCAATTTCATTGCTACCCCTTTTACCATCAGTTTCTGTCCAGAAAAAGCAGAATGCGTCGTTTGGTGGTGCAGCGTTGTAGATGGTTAAATTGTATGCACATAGTTTTCGGCTGTAGTACATTTGACTAACGTCACTCGATGGAATTTGTAAGACAGACTGTAAGTCGAATGTGCATGACATGAAACTCGACTCCTTCGTTGCCCTTTCTTTGTCCAATGGTTTTGCAGCGGAGCATTCTTCTTCCTTTTTTAAATGAGCCAGATAATCTTCATTTTGGGTTTCTTTACCTTTTTTGACATGCCTGACACTGATCTTTGTTTGGATGGAAGAATGATAGATTGTAACATTCACCGAAAACTTTTCCTTAAGTGGTAGATGAAGGTAGCTTTATTGACATGTCTCTCATGTATTTGTGAAGGAATAAGGAATACATTTTTGTTATGCTTAGATTGGGATCTAGATACATTCTCTGTGAAGACTTGCGGCAGTAGTGAGACTCTACAGTTGGGAAGCTTTCAATATGATCCCTAACCCTTTTGATATTTCCATCCGGTATTTTATTTGAAGCTTTTGATCTTCCTCTTTTATCTGCTTCAGAAAAAACTCCAGGTGGTCCCTTGTTTTTAAATGCCGTTTTAACTGTACTGTATGAAGTTCCACAAAAAAAGTCGCGACAGACTCGTACTTTAGTATTTCCGTCTTCAAACAAGTATGACCTCGCTACGTTGCGTTTAATTTTTTTGATTGAAGGACGTAATCGATCCCTTTTTAAAGGTGTTGATATGACAGCTTTCAAAAGTCTTTGCACAATTTTTATCGCTGATCTTCCGTAAATTTGTCGTTGCACTTGAAGCGGCTTTTTTTACACTTTGAATGCTTGGGAGGCTTACATCTTATAATATCAGCATGTCTTATGTTTCGCTTCCATAGTTCCGGATATGCTTTTCTCCATCTCCTATTATTTTTTTCAGTGAGTGTTAATGCGGTGGTTTCTTGAGGTGCTTCCAAAACTCTGTCACCTTCCTTATCATCACTATCACTAGATTCATTGTTTTCAGGAATATAACCTAGATCATCGTCGTTCCCTGAAAAATCTTGGTCATTGCTTGAGTCATCCCATTCTTTGTCCATGTTCTGTTTGCTGCATCTAACAATTGACTCTTGAATATCTAAACATAATATACAATAATTATCTCAAATTAAGATTTTCACCACCAAAGGTTTGAAAAGTGCAAGAAGTACCATTTAATTCTGTGGAATTTGCCTTTGAAGCTTTTGAAGTACTGGGAATTCACACATTTATATCACTGTTTTCATCAGTGGGGGAAACCCCCTTATAACTATTTTTGAAGTAGGCTATGAAATATTTTTTCTACTGGAATATTTGAATTGGAGGACATGAGCTTTTTTTTGCAGTAAAAATATAAGTTTAATAGAAAAACAAAATTGTGTAAGAAAAACCCAGGTCCACTTGAGATCTTTTTGCACCACACGTTTGGATGTTTTGGACATATAGACTGAATTGTTTTTATACAATAACTACAAAACTAATGTTAATAGACATGGGATTTTTTACACAACATAGACCAACTTTGGGACATTTTTGCATCATTAAGTCAAAATCACAAAAAAGTGGACTTGAGCTCTTTTTGCAGCATACCGACGATATGTACATATGGCATTAGATACTTCACTTACTCCATCTTAAAGGACTTAAATTGAATTTGGAGCATTGGAATGAATTTAAAAGATAATGTATTGTATTGTGTATAAGCATTGGAATGAATATTCAAAATGTGTTAAGTAACATGATCTCGGTGGCCAGTTGTTATATCCTAGATTTTTAGATTTAGATTAGATTAAACATTTTATTTCTTAAAATCCAAATAAAAACAATAAGATGAAAAGAAATATGTGACAAAAATATTTTTATAAAAAATAGAGTTATTGCCACTCTAAGAAAAATTTTACATTTATTAATTAAAATGGGTGGGGTGACCCTTAAAAGAAATTTTAAAAAAGAAAGTTAAAATATCATACATTTATGTAATGCATACAGAAATTAAATTAAATTGAAGTTAAACATTTCAAGAAAACATCAGGTAGATCCATTTACAAAAAATTCAATACTTTCATTATCAAGACTAAGGAGCCAATATTTAACTTGTTTTATAAATAACAAATGAGAAGTTTGCATCCTGATAGAATGGGGGAGTCTATTAAATATCCGACATGAGGAAACATTATAAAAATTTCTAAAAGCGGATGTTCGATATACCGGTATAGAAACTTGGTTTAAAAAATTTCCACGTAAAATATAATTATCAATTATTCTAAAATTAAGATTACCTGATCTCTTAAAGAAAATTTTTAGAACTTTATAACAATACAAATGTCTCACTGAAAGAATTTTCAAATCTCTAAAAAGTGGAAAACTAGGGTACAGGCGAGGCTTACCACATATTTTCTTCAGAACACTTTTTTGCAAAACTAATAAAGGTTGTATTTTGTTATAATATGAACCTCCCCAACAAGAAATTCCATATTCTAGTTTCGAATGAAAAATGCCATAATAAATTTTAAGTAGCAGTTTGGAAGAGCAAACTTTACGCAAAAAGAAGAAGTTTCTAAGAGTGCACCGAAAATATTGTCTAAGATTCACTGTGTGGTTATAAAAACTCATTCTAGAATCAATTATTAATCCCAAATACTTGAATTCATTAACTATTTCTAATTTGAAGCATTTATCACTACAGCTCATGGAATCCGTAA
>NC_079147.1:255855617-255968955 GCF_945859685.1 Eupeodes corollae
TATGCCTTCTCGGTAGCGACTTAGACTCCAATGCAGATATGATTTCTAGTATGATTCTTCCGGGAATGGAAACCTTTATCCCGTATAGGGTTAAAAGTATTAAACCCAAGGTTAAATCATGGTTCGATTCGAGCTGAAAAATGGACATAAAGAAGAAAGAGGTGAGCTTCCGTTGTTTTAAAGCCAACCCAACTGAGGAAAACCAGAAAAGGTTTAACCAAGCCAAGAAGGCCTGCAACGACAAGGCAGTAAAAATTTTAAATCAAACAAATCGACTGTTAACCGTCAATCATTTCATCTTCAAATGTCCCATAGCAAGGAAATAAAAATAGCTACAATTTAGCTTCTCTGAAGACTTGTAGCAACCATATAATTCACAGTAGCTCTATGCAGCTCATATTATATGGATTCTCGATTTATTCGAGAATATATGCTCCAAGATAAGGTCTAATGGTCATCTTCTGATGAGCCCAACCATTACATCGGGGCAAAACGCATATATGAACACCATGCTGGTTTATTTTATATTCATTTTCATCATTTTAAATCATATTTGTTAAATTTGTAAAAAACATGATGAATTCTTCCTCTTCCACGGTTCCTACTCTTGTTGTCAATGACACTTCTTTAGTTAGCTCAAGCCAACTTATTTGCAAGGCAGTTCGCCGAAAATTCCACCTAACCAGATAGTGTCATGAATCCCCCAGTTCTTGAACGTGTAAATTATTGTATGGGACCAATCTTCTTTCGCACTCGAACTGTATCGAGAGGTCTTAAAGATGTCAACATTTATAAATGCTCTGGCCCAGATGGTATTCCCGATATTATTCTGAAAAGGTGTTCTTCCACGCTATCCTATTGTTCTGGGCTCGTTCCGAGTAGTTGGAAAACTGCATTTGTTCAGCCAATCCCAAAAAAGGTTAATCTTAATCTTAATTATCGACCGAAATCACTAACGTCCCTTCTTTCCAAGATCATGGAAACGCTGATTAATTATCAGCTTAAAAAATAACTTGAAGAATGGAAGCAATGGGTCCACTGGTGATCTCATAGTTAATCTTACCGAACAGTTTAACAAATCTTTATATCGTTTTGGAGAAAGCAAGATTATTGCACTTGATATTTCAAAGGCATTTGATATAGTCTGGCATCTTGCTCTTTTGATAAAAATGCGTTCTTTTGGTATTGACGAATCTCTTCTTCGTTGGATTAGAAATCTTCTTTCGAACCGTTCAATACAAGTTGCTTTGAACGGATTCAACTCTGAAATCCAAAATAGAAATGCTGGTGTGCTCCCGACCCTTTTCCTCATTTTTATAAATGATCTCCTGTCTGCTACCTGTAATCCAATACATTGATTCGTTGACGATAGCACCCTCAGCTTTTCATATTCGTTTCCAGACTCACAACCCTCCTCTTACGATGTGGAACTGCAACTGCATAATATGATAATCCCATTTAATTCTGACCTACACAGCATTTCACAATGGGAAAAAAAACCGCGTCGAACTTAATGCTTAGAAAACCCAATGTTGTGTTGTATAGTTAAAGCGGATTATACCCCCCTTGCCATTATCCATAGATGGCACATGCACCAAGGAGACTGAAAATCTCGATATTTTCGGTATGCGTATCACCAACTACCTTTTGTGGAACGATCACATACTCGATGTCCGATGTCCCAAAAATGCCGCAAGATGTCTAGGTTTTCTGAGAAGATGCAAGAAATTTTTCTCCCCGTCTGATCTAAAAACCTATAAGTCCGAAACTTGAATAAAACTCTCATCTCTGGGCTGGTGGTCCAGTAACTTATTTAAGCCTCTTGGAAAGTATTCAAATAAGAGTTTTTAAAATGATTGATGACATTAACATCATCAACTCGTTTACGTCATTTGAACATCGAACATTTTTTACCATTGTTTTAGTACAGTACAGAAATTCAGTTTTAAGCCGTACTACGCGAATGTGGAATGCCTTGCTACGCTTTATCTTTTCCTGTCATTGCAATGTTCAGGAATTCAATATTAATGTACACCGGCATCCTTCTATCCAACCCTTTCCTCTTTTCCTAAACCTAACACTGTGTCTTTGGCATATTAAAGTTATACAAAACAATTTAAGTGTTCGCTAATTATAAAAAAAAGACTTTTCCTGGCCGCGTACTTTCTCTTCGTTGCGATATCAACTTGCCACCAAGATCATGCGATTTGCTGCTGGTCTTTTTTTTGAAGGTACGTGAAAGACCGTGTTTATGGAGATGAACCTTTAATTCGTGAGCACTTAAGAACCAACTTTAGTTAAGTTATGGCTGAGATACCACACAATAATGTGTCAAAAAATATTCGAACATTACCTCAAAAGATTCGATGCTTGCAACAATTAGCGTGATGGTCATTTTATTGATGTAGTGTTTATAATAAAAACAAAACATCATGAAAACAAATATTTTATATGTGTTTTATTTACGTTTACTTTTGAAACCGCAAAATGGATTACCCTTTATTGTAGTACCTAAATGTTGGAAAAATTTTGCAATTAAGATACAACTATTAAAGCCTTTTTCTTATTTGTTTGAATTTTTTAAAGATTCCAGAATTTTTTCTCAATTTCTAGATGACTCATTTAAATCTTTGAATATGAAAGAAGACCATGTTCCTAACTTATTTGAAGTTACCAATTGTTTCGAAAAACAATCCTTACTTTTAAGTTGAAACCTGCTCCTTTTTATCACTGACACTTAAACAATTTGAAATTATCATCCATTGACCATGACTATCATCGCAGCTACAGATAACTACTCCCCGCACTCTCTACATAACCACATCATCGCATCGTTTATTTGCTGATCATCGTAAAAATCAATCCATTGTTCTTAAACAAGATGATCCCAGAACCCGCAGAGGGCCAAAGGTACAGAGCAACTTGCAAAAAAGGTGCATCACCATCATCATCATCATCATGAGCAAATATCCTCTTAATCGATGACCAAACGATGTCAAAAACTGCTCCCTATCAGGTTAGAAATCTTCAGCTTCTCCTTACAAACCATCGAGTGAGTGCACAAGCACATCCTTTGTATTTATATCGAGCCACAAATCCCTGGATACATTTTTTGCACCAACAACAACAAGAACAAAAATGTAAATAAAAAATTAACTAACAAGGAAAATATTTTACAAAACACAATACAAAGCTAAAAGGGACACCATTATCATGCAGTCGAAGTTGAAGTCGAAGTCTCCCAGTTCCAGACCCTTCATCTCTCTCTAACAACAATTCGAGCACATCCCATCCACGGACCACGGAAACTGGATAATATTTAGTTATCGCTTCTGTATCCAAAACGGAGGTGAATCTCTCAACAGAATTGAAAAAAAAACTGGAAGAATTGCATCAGCAAATGGGTATCCAAATGGGGGAACGGGATCAAGATTCGCGAATATAATCGACAACAGAGCGCCGACATTACCGCGCGCTCTGAACCGAATTAGATAAGAGAAGAAGCATCACATCCCACCCGCCCGTTTCTCAACTTCCACTCCGACATACCTATAGTGCCGAACCAATATCTCAAATCTTCATCATCATCATCACCCAAAAGCATCATCTCTCCCAAAAGGAAAAGGAGAGGATGTTTGTATATGGAGGCTACATCAGCTTCATCACCATCATGGGCTTGTGGAGTTGGGCTTTGGGATGGCCAAGTGCATAAGGCGAGTATCTTTATTTATGGACTGAGAATCGTTTTATCATCGTCAATATGTCGACCGACCTTCAGATACCAAAAGGCTCTACCATCACTTCACTATGGCCCAGCTCTGTCTTTGGACTCTGTTAGGAACCCTTCTCAGTCCAGAGAGGTGATGCTCTTCCAGTCTAAGTCCATGTTGAGTTGAGCAAGTTCTTCTTCTGGTTCTTCTACAGCAAGGAACCAAAAACGTCGATCGACTTAGTACTCGTACCTTTATTGAGTGTGTGACGCAGAGAAGGGATTTTCGCTTCTTTTTGTTGTTGTTGTGGTCTTGATGTGTCTCATATAGTCGGTGAGCTGCTACAGCAGCAGCGGCAACTCTTTATTGTGTCAATTAAGCGTGGTGGAATGAAGGGCTAAGGAATTATATTACGGTGTACCTCATATCAATGATTTTATCGCCAGCCACATCTGAACCAAATAAAATAATTGAAAGTTGCGATAAGGATCGCGCAACGCGTCCAACGGGAGCGCTTGCTTTTTTTTTAAAGCTATCGTAGGAATACAGAATACGACCGAAACGAACGACAATGTATACACAAGGGATCAGTGGACTTCAACTGAAGCAGTGAGGGATCTGATGGTGAGGATGTCGAGATAATATGGAATGGGAGCTTCTTTCGAGATGCATCCCCATGATGCTTTATTAACATCAAGTTCTAAGGCTGTTTGTTGTTTGCTTTATGTGGTTTGGTTTATTATTTTAATTCGAACATCCTGCTAGGTGTTTATTTGTTTATTATAAAATGGTATTTGTTAAATGTAAATTCAGTATTATAAGGTGCTCCACTAATTGTGAAACTTTTAACCTGCTTTACAATACAAAAGGTGGATTTTGACACATGGAATGGGTGTGGAGAGCTGCTGTGCGGATACATTTTACAATTTGGCGACCTGACATCAAAATTCTTCAAAAATCAAAGGACTGAAGCCATAGTTCGCAAAATTTAAAAAAAATGTTGTTAGTGTCATTTGCCAAACAGTTATAACAACTGCCTATCGAGATTCTGTTACTTAAACACATTTTAAATTTTCAGTTCAAGCTCCGAATACGATTTAAAACCTGTAAGATGGAATTAGTGAAATTATTAAAGTTAAGTTATTATGTAGAGAAAAAATGTGCGAATTGGAAAATTTTATGAAAATGATAAGGTTTTGCAAGCCTAAGTCATTTGGCTTATACATTCATTGTTTGGTCATAAAAAATACTTTTTTTCCTAAATATTAAAATGAAATCTTATATTGGAAAACCCAATATAAAACTTTTATAAGTACGTCCAAGGCTTGATTATAACTTCTATTCCTGTTTTGGCACCCCTGTTACTTATTTAAGTCTCTATGGGATATTTAAAAAGTTCGTTTACAGTTTTATTTACCTCGTTTGAACATCGTCGTAAAGTGTTTTGTCGGACTATTTTTTGTTTTTAGAATTTCTCCCTTTGTGCATTTCAAACATATTACTTGTACTTCCAAGAACGCCTTCAAACCCAATTTCTATCATACTTTCATATACAGAGATTCATTATTTAGCCGTACTACACTAATGTGATGTGACTTATTACCTCTACCTTTCCCTGTCATTGCAAAATTCAGGAATTCAAAACCAATGAACACAGACAAATACTTTAAAATACTCCCTTTTCTTTCGTTATGATCACATTGCATATTTGACATACAATAAAAAAACCCTTTTAATCAATGTAGTGTCTAATGTTCGTTCCCCTTATAATTTGACATCGCTGGGATGCGACCCACACTGATAACTTCCCATCCCGTCTGTCGATTTGTCTTGCTTAAAAGTTTGTCTATATATAATCGTATCAATTTTTACCAAATTTTTGTAGATTTAATTTAATAAAATAATTGGACTTTTATAAAAATTACTGAATATCGAAAACAATATTTTCTGTGAAATAAAATAAGTTTGAAGCCAATATTTTTAATTTTTGAGAAGCTATTTGAGCTGAAAGTAAATTTTTACCAAGTTTTAGTATTTTTTTTTTAAAGTTTTATTTTTTGTAAAAAAACTATCAATTCGAATTTTTTAAAAAATTTTACCAAATGTTAATGTTGAAATAATGAAAGATTATTGAAAGAAAAGTCGATTATAAAAAGGGTTTATTTAGGCAAGTTCTTTACACTACAATGGTTGAGATAAAAGTAAAAAATAAAAGATAAAAGGAAGTAAAAAGAAGAAAGTAGGAATTGACAGAAGCTTTACATTTGACAAACCTAATATTGTTTAAGCTGTTAACAAAATTGTATTGTAATGATATGATTCAGCAGATATAAAGAAAATTCAATAAACAATATTTTAACAGTTAAAAACAACATTTCTTCTAAGAAAAAATTAGTTAAAAGCTATTATCTCAAATTTTTGAAAAGATATTTGAATCGAAAATCAATTTTTACCAACTTTTATAAATTTTTTTTAGGTTTTTATTTTTTGTAAAAAAACTGTCAGTTCGATTTTTCTCAACATTTTTCAAAATGTTGAAAACAATATTTCTTATAAGATAAAATAAGTTTGAAGCCTAAATTTCAAGCTTTTGAAAAGATATTTGAATCGATATTCAATTTTTACCAACTTTGAGTAATGTTTTTTTTAGATTTTTTTTTTGTAAAGAAAACTGTCAATTTGATTTTTCTCAAAATTTTATCAGATGTTAAAAACATTATTCTTCGTTACACAAAATTGTTTTGGAGATGAAATCATATTTAAGTCGTAAAATTTTGGAGGTGGCAAATTGTTGTTTTCAGTTTTTTTGATTTATAAAAAAAACCTTTAAATTGATTTTTTTCAAAAAATATACTCCTTTGATATCACGTTACAATATATTATATAAAATTTAATTAAAGTCTTTAGCGTTTTTGGTTCGTAAGATATTTAGGGTAACCCAAAATTTTCACCTGTTTTTCAAACTGCTATGGTAAAAAAACCACCCACACAATTTTCTTGAGAGCCCTTTCTGCATCTTTCTGCCTTATTATCCGTATAACAAAATTTATTTGAAGTCGATATCTCTTCTGGTTCTTGAGCTATGGACGACGAATAAACGTCGCAAACGCACGGATGAACGTACACACTCACGCAGAGACATCTTTCTAAAAACCTTGTATTTCGACTGTAGGGACCTTGAAACGTCGAGAAATGTCAAAATTTTCAATTTGACAAATCGGTCCCATTACAATAACTTCCTATGGGAACTTAATAAAAATAAAAACAACGTAGATTGTTATGAAATTTACATGGCTTCTTTTAAAATCAAAGATATATTTTGATAAGTTTTTAACACATAGATCCGTTGTTTTGTTTTGTTTCAAATTCTCAGAAACAAATCATCCAAATTAAATACTCTCCCTTCTGACTAAGATCTTATATTTTCGGGGGCATTTAACTTTTGAGCGAGCTCTGGCCGAAGTCATCACCCATCATGCAAAATTCATCAAGTTGTTTTCTGCAAAAAACGAAAGGATTTTTTCTTGTACCTGTGGTGTATGGATTGATAATTGAGCGAAATCTGGGCCCAGGACCGTTTTATGGCTTCAAAAATATTTTTGGTGTTTTAATATTGCCATCATCCTTTGTAGACTTTTCTTGAAACCTATACCTACATGTTTTCCCTGATGTTAAGGTCAGGATAAAATGGAGGCCAAGGTAATAGGTTCCCATTTTGCCTCTAAATTCATTATCTTGTTAGAAATCCATCGTTGTCCAATAAATAATTTGTAAAACTGAAGCTCGTTCCAGAATCAATTTGTAAGTGATTGCCGTGAATGAAATTAAATAATTTGGAAGCGTTCTTCGTTTGTACGACGACGATTCATGGATAAATTATGGACCAAACTGGAGATATTTGACAGTGAAACAAAACACTAAACGTGCGTCAGCTGTTTAAACCAGTGTTGCCAAACAAATTATACCTAAAAAATCACCTTTTAAGAAATACTATTAAAATACGTTGGTTTTTGACTAAAAATCTCGTTAACAGAAATAGATTTTGAATTGAAACTATTTCATCGAATGCAATGTTGGTAGTTTTTATCACACAGCTTAAAATATTCCAGTTGAAAGTATCATGATGAGTTATCACCTGTGGATCGTGTCTTGAAACGTCACTGTACTTGAAAACAGAGAATGAAGGACAGAAGTTTCTCCTTTTATTTTAAAACTTGTAAAAACGCTCTGGATTCAACGAAATAAAGTATAGTCAAGATAAAGAGAAACTTGATTATTATTAAGTTCTATTATTAAAAGTTTTATCTTTGACAGTATAGGGACTGGACATCAAAACAGCAACTTCTTTTATTTCAAAATCACAAAATCTCTTCTGTCCATCAGGTTAGCTGTCCAGTGTCCACCCACTGAAAATTTGAAAATAACTATTTATACCCCTGGAACGCCACCGGAAATTGAATTTACATCAGTTTTCTTCAAGAAACAAAAGAAAATAATAATCCCTTAAAGTTCGATGAAGACGAATAATAAAACGAAATACAAAATACTGTTCTTTTAGCACTGACAAAAAATAAGCTCCAATTTAATACAAATTTCCTTAAACAAAAAAGTCTAATGTGCTCAATATTTGTTTTTGATAAAATGGCCGGTTGAAGAAAAATTCATATTGCGAAAACTTTAAAAATTCCATCCATTTTCTTAAACAGAAGCTAGCAAGAAGGACAACCCTCATAAAAGCATCTGTCATTGATAAGAAAAATCAGGGCACAAAATGATTAACGAAAGCGAAACTCGGACCCTACACCGGAAGCTTGATTTTTCAATTACAGCCTCCTTCCCAAGATGATATCAAAAACGCTTCCGGATGTGAAGAATATCAAAGAAAACCCTACAATACCTCCCTCGCATATATCAATCAATCAAAAAATCGCAACAGTTCAAATTGCTTACAATATTATTATCTTGGACAAATAAGGAATATGAGCTTCTAAATAAAGTCTAAAAATCATAAATATCGTTTTTCACCAACGAAAGCAAATTAAAAAAAAAAACTTCTTGGAAAAAAGGACACTCGCCATTCATCTTAGCTACATACTGTTTCAAGGATCCATTGGAAAATTAAAAATAACAAAAAAATAAGAAAATTAAAATGAAAATCTTTACCGTTACCAATTGACGACGAACGACAACCGACGACGACGTAATGAAAATTTTCATTACTCTCTGTCTTCAGAATGTTTGAAGCCTTCTCTTTCTCTCTTATTCTTGTTTCCTTCCTCTATACCGCCCTCAGACAAATTAATATTTTAATAAAATCGTCCTTTTTGCGTTTATCCTGATGATATGATGCTCTTGGTCTGGGTCTGGGTCGTTCCTTGTCTACGTCGTCCTTCGGTCGTTTTTATCGAAACTTGTATATAGAATCTACAGGATTTCAACTCTCATCTCTATAGAGAATAATCTTGTAAAACTTGCGTCTATCTATCTATCTATCGAAGGCGTATCGTGTAGTGTGGTGTGGTTTCGATGCGATATGAAAGAGGAGGGTGCTTTGCTTTATCTTTGGTTAATATGGCATAGGAGCATGAGATGAAAAGTTTTACCGGAAGTTTCGTTGTTATCAGGGAAATGTGACATTTTCCGGACGATTTTCCATTGTTTTTTTGCTGTCTTCTTTTTTTTGCATCCTAAAATGTACTGTGGGGTCTTTTTCTCGGCTTTCTACAAATAATAGTCTAAAAAGTTTATAGTCACGTTTCGGAGTTTAACACGCCTGATGGCGTGTCTGGTGACTCGATGTGTCTGGTGACTCGAATTGGGTGGTTTTTTTGTGGAGTTGGGATTCCTCACCGAAATGAAGCTTTAACAGATGCAGAAATTAAGAGGTATGAAGAAGACCATACCCGGCGTCAGTTGCTTGTAGTCTTTTTGTCTGATGATATCGTTTAAGCAATTATCTAAAATTGCGTTAGTTATAAACAACTGTGCTGAGTTGGGGTCCTAGAGTGGTTGGGCTAGGTGTTAAAGTTACAAAACTTGTTAAACTACAGCATTTTTTGTTATGAAATTACACGTAGAGAGGCTTTAGAAACTAAAATATACAAATAAAAGTGATTGACGCTCACTTTCACTTAGATTGATTAATACAAAAATTTGTAAAAAAGGTGTTTTCGTGGGATTTCTTATCCTTAATAGTTGAGAGCAGCCATAAAGCTTTATCTTCGACTTTATCTGTCACTTTTCTTATTCTGTTAGGTCAAATTACCATTGAGTTCGGGCAGAGCTCTACGAGTATCATCCTTCTTAAATTCGTCATAAACGTGAAATGGATAATTTTGAGCACACTAGTGCAATACAAAATCTGAAACCTAAACGACAAAATCACGTAAGAACTCTTAAGTTTGTATAGGGAAGTAAACTTGACGATATTTTTTTAAACCCTTTGGTTCTTTGGAAAAACTCAAATATGGAATGAATGGGGTGTGTATATTTACTTTGTATTACAAAACAAACATTTTGGATTAAGTTAATAAATATAGGGTGATTTTTTAGCTATTATCTTTTTGGCAACACTGGTTTACACAGTTGACGCACGTTTTGTATTTTGTTTCACTGTGTTGAAAGTTGAGATTTGATACTTTTTTTTCAATACTTAGTTTATTTTATCGTATCAAATTGAACTAATTTTTATATGTTTAATGTATTGAAATTAAATATTATTACTGTTCACAATCTCAAAATATCAGGTTAGGGGCCTTATCACTATCTTAATACAAAATAATAAGGAAATTTGTATTGACAAAAGATGTCGGTAGGAAATTCAGTATTGAAAAGCTTCGGGGAAGCGAAAAATTAGAAGACTTGAAATTTTCCGTTGAAGCTTATTTCCAAATTAAAGGACTTTGGAAGCTTATATTGCTTGCTGAACGATCCATTTATCCTCATAAAAGACATTGCAAAAGCGCTAAGGAGATTTGGGATTCTCTTCAGAAAATTTTTCAAGATTCTGGTCTTGTGAGGAGAGTTGGGCTCATCCAACATTTTTGTTCTACAAAATTGAAAGATTTCTCTACCGTAGATACGTACGTTAACGATGTTTTAAATACTCGTACAAGCTCAGGTATGTTGGTCTTAACCTAGATGAAGAATGGATAAGATCAATGCTTTTAGCTGGTCTTCCCGAAGAATACAAGCCAATGATAATGGGAATCCAAAGATGTGTGATTCTTATTACAGGAGACAGTATTAAAACCAAATTTCTTCAAAACGTTAATTTGGGTGCGATTCAAGATACTGCTACCAGAAAAACTTTGGGAATAGGAACTTTAAGGTCCTAAATGTTACAACTGCAACGAATTATTTGCTGCTAAATGTCCAAATAAGAATAAGAACCATCAAAAAAAGATGGATGCGATGTTAGGATGTTTTTCCGTCACGGCTCTTGACAAGCAGGAATGGTGTTTCGACTCGAGAGCGTCAGCTCACATTTGCTCAAATAGTGCATTCTTTTCAAGTAAGATGGAAAACCTTAACTCAGAGGTTATTGTTGCAAATAATTCAAAAATGCAAGTCCAAGGTATAGGTAAAGTCGATATGAAAGTATCTTTGGAAAATTCAAAGAAAGTGAGGCTGAATTTTAAGAAGTCCTTCACGTTCCTGACTTAGGCATTAATCTTTTATCTCGAAAATTGTTCAGAAGGGTTTTTTAATGATTTTTTCCAAGAATGGATGTTTAGTGAAAGACCAAAGGGTTTTCCATGAGCAAATTTTTCCAAAAGATGGTGAGACAAACGATACATCTTATTGTGATATTTTTACAGGACTTGATTCAGTGGGTATTGAAGACGAAATTACATCAGTGAATTCAAGCAATGAAATACCAATCGAAATCACTGCAAGTGAAAACAGTTTTTTGAATGCTTAAGATGATTTCATTGTTGAAGAATCTTCAGAAGCAATCCTGAGAGAGGAATAATACAATCTACCAGAATAAGAAATCTACCTGAAAGATACGGTTATCTATCGTACGTGGCCAGCAAAGTGAACTTAACGAAGAAATTTACATGAATCTCCCTGAAGGTTTTGATAATGTTCAAAATAAAGTATGTAAACTTAAGAAATCACTGTACGGTCTCAAACAACCTAGCAAAGTTTGGAATAAGAAATTGGATGAATCTTTAAAAAAAAATTGGACACATAAAACTTTCCACGCTATTTACGTAGACGACATACTGATTTTTACAAATAACAAAGATGACAAAAGAATTATCAAAGAAAATTTGCCTAAGTCATTCGAGATGAAAGATTTTGGAGAAGCTACATTTGTGCTTGGTATGCAAATAACTCGCGATCGAGAAAAGGGAAAGTTATGGATAGACCAAAGGACATACTTAAAGAATATTCTCAAGCGATTCAACATAGAGGATTGTAATCCGGTATCCACAGCCTTAGATACTGATCAAAAGCTTATAAAAGAAACACACCAGCAAAGCAAACACGAAACTGATTACATGAAAATCGTTCCATATCAAGAAGCTATTGGAAGCATTTTATATGCAGCACAAGTAAGTCGACAGGATTTATCCATATTATTTAATAATAATCCTTCAAAATCTCATTGGTATCAGTTACACGACTTTTCTGTTATATAAAAGGAACAATAAATTACAAGCTAGAATACACTCGAGACATTAAAGGATTTTTAGAAGGATTTTCGGATGCTGACTGGGCTAATGACTCAGATGACAGAAAATCAACTTCAGGTTATCTCTTTAAATACCAAAAAGGACCCATTTCGTGTAATGCAAAGAAACAAACTACTGTCGCTCTCTCCACCACAGAGGCTGATTATATGGCCTTAGCCTCAACATCTCAAGAAGAACGTTGGCTTCAATCTTTATTGCGAGAACTAATCAATTGGAATCAAGAACTTATATTGCAATGCGATAACAAGAGTGCAATAAACATATCTAAAAACAACGCTTATCACGCACGTTCAAAGCACATCGATATAAGGAATCATTTCATTCGAGATCTTATAGAAGATAATAAATTAAAAGTAGAATATTTAAAAACTAAAGAGATGCCTGCTGATGTTCTAAACAAAGGACTCCCTGCTACAAAACATAACAACTGTTGTACTTTTATTGGTATAAAAGTATACAAATCTAGTGAGGGTATTGAGAGTTGAGATTTGATACTTTGTTTTTAAATATTTAGCTAATTTTATCGTTATCAAATTGTACTAATTTTTATATGTTTGATGTATTGAAAATAAATATTATTACTGTTCAGAATCTTAAAACATCACACTGTCAACGATCTTCAGTTTGGTCTATAATTTAACCATGAATCGTCTTACAAACGAACATCGCTTGCAAATTATTGAATTTTATTATCAAAATGTGTGCTTTGTTAAAAAACTTCATCACGCGCTTCTTTCATTTTATGGTCAGTTTAATCGACCCACTGAAGCGACTATTCGTGCTATTGTGACAAAATTTCGCACCAAATTTACATTGTTGGACATAAAACCACCAACAAGATTACGTAGAGTGCGAACTGAAGAAAATATCACAGCTGTATCGGCCAGTATTATTGATGACCATCAACTATCGATTCGTAGCCGTTCGCAGCCTCTGGGCCTCTGTTACTCAACAACGTGGAAAATTTTGCAGAAGGATTTAAGTGTGATTTTTTTCAAAATACAGCTGGTGCAAGAATTAAAGCCGAAAGACCTACGCAACGTAAAATTGTTGGTGATTGGGCTCTTGGATATTTGGACGAAAGTCCACTTTTTTTTACCGAAATATCGTGTTCACGACGAAGTTCATTTTTGTCTCAATGGGTATGTAAATAAGCAGAATTGTCTATTTTGGGGTAATATCAGCCAGAATCTTTGCAAGAGCTACCAATGCATCCAAAAAAAGTCACAGTTTGGTGCGGTTTATCGGCAGGTGGCATCATTGGACCGTAATTCTTCAAAGACAATGCGAATAGTAACGTTGCTGTGAATGATGAGCTCTACCGTGAGATGATATCCAATTTTTTTGTCCATAATGGAAGAGCTTGATTTGCATGACATGTGGTTTCAACAAGACGGTGCCACATACCCCACAGCACGCGCAACAATACACTTATTGAGAGGCGAGCTCGGTGAACATTTTATTTCACGTTCGGGACCATTGGCCACCTAGATCGTGCGATTTAACGCCTACATTTTTTTTGTGTGAGGCTATGTTAAAGCTCATGTCTTGACAGGCAAATCCGCTTCAATTGACGCATTGTAACATTTATTCGTGCGATAACTGCCGAAATGTTAGCAATGTTGTACTCTTTTTGTAGATTTTATTTTTTTATGAAAAAACTGACTGTTAGATTTTTTTTCAATTACTGAATGTCGAAAACAATATTTTCTGTGAGATAAACTAGGTTTGAAGCCAATATTTTTAATTTTTGAAAGATATTTGAGTCAAAAAAAAAATGTTTAGGTACCAAGTTTTTGTAATGTTTTGTTTAAGTTATTATTTTTGTAAAAAAACTATCAATTTAATTTTTATCAAAATTTTATTGATGTTGAAAACAATATTTTTTATAAGATAAACTTAGATAAAAGCCAATATCTCAATGTTTTGAAAAGATATTTCAGTCTAAAATCAATTTTTACCACCTTTTATTAATTTTTTTTTTCAGGTTTTTATTTTTGTAAAAGAAACTGTCAATTCGATTTTTCGAATTTTGAAAACAATCTTTCTTATAAGGAAAAATTATTCTGAAGCCATAATTTCAAATTTTTGAAAAGGTATTTAAATCAAAAATCAATTTTTACCAACTTTTAGTATATATTTCATCAGGTTTTTAATTTTGTAAATAAAAATTGTCAATTCGATTTTTCTCAAAATTTTACCAGATGTTAAAAACGTTATTCTTCGTTGCGTAAAATTGTTTTGCACATACAATTATTTTTTGTCCATACATTTTTCGAGGTAACAAATAGTTTATTTTATTTAATTCAAGCCTCTAGGTTATGAGTTCGTGCCATATTTTGGGTTAACCAAAATTTTCAACTCACTTGTTTTAAGAGTCTTTTGTGCATCTTCTGAAGTCGATATCGTTACTGGTTCTTGAGCTATGGAAGACTAAAATAACGTCGCGAATGTACGGATGTACGAACTTACGTACACACGCACGCACAGACATCTCTCTAAAAATGTGTTATTTCGACCTTGAAACGTCAAAAATGTCAACATTTTCAATTCGACAAATCGGACTAATTAGAATAACTTTTTATGGTTGTATGATTTTATCTTAAAAATGGTACTGTGCAACTAAAACTAAAGTTTTAACATCTGGTAAAATTTTGAGAAAAATCCTACATATTTTTTACAAAAAATAATAACCTAGAAAAACAATACTAAAATTTGGTAAAAATTTACTTTTAACTTAAACATCTTTTTAAAATTTAAAATCTTAAGAAACCAAAAGAAATAATTTATTTTAGGTTTGTGTTTTAACTAACTAACATTTAAAAAAACATGGTTATGCAGCACAAATAGAGTTCGACACACAACACTTTTTATGTACACAACTTTTATATACTCAAAACAGTCAGATAAAGAAACACAATCATTTCAACACTAAGGCGTATACTTACTTTTCTTATTTGTTTGCACATACAAATCTTTTACAGTTCTGTTTTCAAGCTTAAATTCTACTGCTTAAATCTTTATAAGCTAATTAAAATTGTACTATATTTTAAAAGCTGGACCATAAAACAGTTGGTCTTAAAAATCCGATGCTGGACATAAGAATTATTTCAACCACAGTCAATTTTCAGTCATAAAAATCATTAATAACAACTTCAGCTCAATGTCTACCCACGAGTTTTGACGACAAACTTAATTCATTTAGTTAACAACTTGATACCTTAATCAATGTTTTATATATGTTGTACTTATGTATATTTTAGAATATAGAAAGCATTTTTATGGGATGTCTTCTTAAAGCAGTTTTAATTAATTGCTTAAGCTAAAGCTTCCATACATTTTATTAAGCTTTAAAACTACGTTTTTATTATCCAAAAATAATTCCATCCTCAACTATAATCCTATAGATTGTAATGCTCAAGGCTTATAAATAGAATTACTGCGCCGTGAGCTCTCTGTAAACCTATTTATTATTAAAGAGGCACAGTATACAACGCATATTTATAAACATAATAATCCATGGAGAGCTCCCAAACCTTTCGGCAAAACAACATTGAGTGTCTCTATTAATTCGTGCATATCGTAAGAATATAGCGACAATTACTATTTTTTCTCTCCCCCTTCCCCTCAGAAAATGTCTCTATTCCCTTTGGTTCAGATTATAATATACGAAGCATAGTGTTGCAAGGACATGAAGTGACTTAGTTTACACTATTACTAAGTCACCTCTCAATTCTACTTCCATCACACCACCACACCGCCGCCATGACTAGTCCTTTTCAGGTTATTCCATTGCTGCCCAAAAAAGGACCTCCTTTTTTTTACCACTTTCGCTCTCGGTGTTTCGTTATGTTGTCGCTTTAGTCGTCGTCGTCGTCGTCGTCACCATCACCGTCGTCGTTGTGTGCCCTTTGTATATTTTTCGAAGTGAAAATAATGTAATTTTCCCATTTTGCTATCTCTATAAGGATATACGAAGGACTATAAAGAAGTCTCTTTGCCATAAACCCAATACACACATTATGCCAACAATGGAGAGGAAAATCTGTTTGGAATCTTGAATTAGATATTATGTAGATATAAAGGCAGCGGAAGAATAAAGAGTGGGATGGGTTGGGTTGGGTATATGTATGAGGGGCCTGTGGCGGTATCGCATCGTGGCCCGCATCCAACCAACAGATGGGGCTCGTTACACTAGCATAGTGTTTTATGTATGGTAAAAGTCCTTCCGCATAAACACAATCCGGCCACATATACACAGCGAGCACAGTATAGCAACGTACCGTACCGTACCGCACCGCTCAACACAGCACAGCACAGGCACACATCAGAAAATATCTTTTGATTATATTATTATTATTCTGTTTACTCTAGCGCATCCTTGAGGTGGATGGTTTGAGTAAGAATATATAGAAATAGGGAGGAAAGGATAAAGAGGTATATCTAGGTTCCCTTTACACTATTACCTAGTGTGCTTGTTGAAGGAAGACATTGGAAGCTCGTGTGACGGCGGCGGAACAAATCGAACTATCGGAGCGAGAACAGAATTCAATTTTAATATTTTGTTCCAGATATAAGACACAACGACTATGACTATGACTCTACAACTATAACTACGACGACTATAGAAACGATGTTGGAAAACGTTGTTGTTGTTGTTTTAAGTAGTGCAAGAGTTAAGGCAAAATAAGAAAAATAGAAAAAAAAAGAAGACAAAATCGAAGTAAAAGTAGAAAGAAGAAAAAACAACCAAAAACCATGAAGCAGAACAAGGTCCTGAATCTTTGAACGGATGAAAGTACCTATCGAAAACATGTGTGCACTCATGATCTCGTTGAGAGGCAACAGGATAATTTGTTTCGACAGGAAGTTTGCGCAAAATAAATGAACAACCAATTTATTACCACATGAGATTCATTTTGGTTGAATTTTAATTGAGTTTCGAAAACAATTTACAATTTTTCTATGTGTATTTTCAGTGTATAGATAAGTGTTTTAGGTAGGAACCTATAATAAAATCAATGTTTACTTTTCAAACCAAACTGTTGTCGGTGATGTCGAACTATATCGAGGAATACCTTTTTTAAATTCGTGTTATAAAAAATTTACAGCGGTTCTGCAAACACGGCTTAGTAAATGGATTGATGAAAACAAGCTGTTGAAAGAATTTCAGGCAGGCTTTAGAAAAGCATTGCGGATTCATTTCTAAGAAGATAGAAGTTATACGCCTTTTTCGTAGGTTTTAGGTGTGCACTTGACACGGTGAATAGGCAAGCTCTTTTCTATAAGCTCCTTGGTATAGGAATGTCGTTCAAGTTTGGAAGAGTCCTGCCTATATATGGAAACTAATGCAGCAGTTTGGAATGTTACAGAAAGGTTGGAATGGTTTAGAACGGAATCAGGCATTAGACAGGGTTATACGATGACCCCAACCTGTTCGCTCTCGATTTCCTACTTACTGGTATCGAACATGCTGGAGTATAAATTAAAGCTCTGTCGTTCCCGGATGATATTGTGGTTCTCGCATCATCTCCAGAGTCACTACAACTTATGATAAACCGAATTTTTGACTACTGTAAAATATGGAACATGGAAAAGTCCAAGATCTTGATTTTCAAGAACGGATGTGGTAGAAACTGCCTTAATGAAAAATGGAACTATAATGGTGAGAATATAGAGATTGTCAAAGAGAATTTAAATATGGAAATGCACCTGAGAGAAAAGCTTACAAGCGCAAAAGCATCCATTAGCGCATCTTGAAGTAGGTCTTTCTCAAACAAAAGTATCACACACAGCAGTAAGAACAGTGTTTTTAAGGCAGTAGCAGAATTAATCTTGCAGCTCTTTGTGCAGCTCAAGTATGGAGAGCGAAGCAATATGAAGATGTGGAAAAATTGTTACGCTTCTACCTTAAAAGAGTCTTCCGACTGCCACCAAATACGCCGAACTATAATTATGTTGGAAACGGGACTGCAGTCACTCTTTCTACGAACACTTAAGTACTCAAAATCATGAACATGGATAGTTACCGGTTACCGAAGATAGTGGCACTTCAAACTATTCGAGAGAGGTCAGGATGGTATGTAGAGTGGATGAAACTTGCTAGGGAGTGTGACATGGACCTTAACATAGATACCTTTGATTTTAAAAACTGGAAAGAGTCGCTGTACTACCTTATTGCAAAAGTGGATGATATATAGAAAATGCCTTAATGAAGCAACTGGGTCTCTGCACAGAGCAACTTACAGTCAACTCAATCACAATTTGGAGGAATTTGGAGGGATGAATACAGCGTTGAGGAGACTTCAAGGACGGTTAAGCTGCGTGGTGAACTCGTACCTCTTAATTTCATTCCACATAGAGGATCTACCAATATTATGTTGCTTATGTAATGTGAAAGTGAGAGAAGATGTATTTCACTTCATGGGTTAAAAAAATGAAATTGTATCATTGTTGAACGAAGTCGAGGTTAAAAAACTGTATATGTACTACAAACTGGCTCTAAATTAAAGCAGATGAATTGTAAATGAAAGTTTCTGAAAAAAATATATAATCTTATCTCGTTTCTATCATACCGCTTCCAGTGAACATGGTTAAAATTAAGCTTGAGGCATTCGAAGCTGAGACGAAAGTTCAAACAAAAACCGCTTTTACTACGAAAACACCTCCAAACCCGAACGGAGAATATTCAGCTATTCTCTTCGGGATGCGAAAGTCTACTTCTAATTTATCCGAAGCATCGAAGGGACCGGTGTGGACAAATTAATAATAAAGACCAAGGATAAAACTCCCGAAACAGATATTTCTCACGTGGAGTCAAAGTCCACTGACTTCAATCACAGAACCAGTTCGTCAAACTCCACAACATCGACCATCTCCACGTCGTCTTCGTCGTCCAGCTTAAGTTTATCGTCGTCATATTCCTCCGAGGAAGACAACGAAGAGTCAGACTCATCCAAGAAAAACAAGAAGAAACGTAGCAAATGACTTCAAAAAAATCGAACAGCTGAAGGAAAATCTAGCGAATATACAAAGTATGCGAGCGAACTACGATTCCGGCGATGAGATTGTCGAGGAGCTGCGGAAGATAGAAAACCTGCTCCTGCTGGATAAAAACTTTATCTTACAGAAATATGCTAAAGTCTTAACCACAACCGACTCGGGAGTCGATCCCAGCAATTGCAATTGTGAAAACCTTGCTGCCACCCAACCCCAATTCATCCCAACTCTACAGGAGGCCAGAATGGAAGAGGTGAAGACACCAAAAATACACCAAAATCTTCAGAGCAGCAATTAAATTGAAAATTTGAGAAGAGTGCGGTTTTCTTCACCACAAACGAGGAGGGGACTAGGTGCTCGTTACAGAGGTCGTCGGAGCCGCAGTCGCTCTACTCTTCGCCGTCGTCGTCGGCCGGATCCAATTTCATGAAAGGGACGAACTCATTCTCGCTCGCGATCTATCTCCCAAGGCCCTCAAGGACGTTCGTCGATCGCGATGTGGTTCCTACGACAGAAATTTCTCTAGATCAAACCTCCATCACCACTGATGCGAAGAAGCTCCTCACGGAGGCTACAACTACAGTACGTACGGTTATATGTCTCTTCCACCTCAACCAGGTGGACAGGCGCCCAACTATCAGCACATGAACTATACGCCAACCAATATGTTAACAGCTATGATCAGCAGGTCTTCATGAACATGCTGACAATAAGCTCAGGAGCGAATAACTATAACTTCTTCTACGAAGAGCAGCCTTATGTCCAAAAACCACAATCACAACCCTCGTCATTGGTCATGGAACTGTCCAAGGCAGCTGCAGTTGCGGTGCAGAAGGGCAACGTTCTGGAAATAGTCCCCAGCGTGGATGTATCTTCGATTAAGTTGACGAAAAAAAAGAAAGACCAATTAACGGAACCAATGGCGGTGGCGGCAATGGCAGAAGTAAAAGTGGAAAAAATGAATCCCGAGAAGACAAAAGCGAAGGAAGATTTCGTGGAAGGAAGAAGTCAGCAATAGACACATTGCCTTGGCTGTTGCTTTGGAAGAAAAATCTCTCTAGGAAGAAAGTTTACTTCGAGGATGGCATTTTCGCAAATCGTTACAGTGAAGAATAAGATCGGAAAGTCATTGATACTAAAATTCATCGGAAACTCAAGGCTTTGCCCAAAAAGCACGGTTTAAGCCAGCAGAGGAAACCGAAGTTGTTGAATCCCAGAAGGAGGTAGAACCTGTCGGTAGTGAGATGTAGTATAAAATCGACCCAGAGTTGGACAGTTTGCCGTCATCTCCACCACCGCCGCCGGGCTCTCCTCTACCAAACCTAGAACAACCAGTCTATCTAAGGCCACCTACCCCAACGCAGGTGCAGCACCTGCGGCAGTCCGGTATCAGCCCTCCATTATCTTAATAGAGAAAATTTTGCCATTTAAACGTGCACGTTCGCAATACTCATTGTTGTAGTAGTAAGCGCCAAAAATTAAGCTGTTAGTCGATGACATCGCTGTCGCAATGTGACCCCTACTAAGCTTCAGCAAAAAATTATCTATTTTGTTTATGTTGGCTCTGTTGTATAGAACCTGGTTGAAATAGTAATGTTTGTATTCCGACTGTACTGGTGTTCTGTGTAGTCCAAGGCAACGTTGTCGTAGACATTGTCTCTCAAACACTCGAATCTTTTCCATTTGAGATGGGGCAACGTTGAACCATACCGGACACCCATAGGCAATCATCGGCCGGAAAAGGGACATGTAGCAGCGTTTATATGTCTGTCGAAACACAAGTACTGATCCAACCAGATGCCAAGGTACCTCAATATACTTTTATTCGCCAATGGCTGTCGATTTGGTGCAACGATCACGTATCCCCTCAGGCTCATTACAGCGGAGGCCTGAACAGAACAGTTTCGCATTTCTGAATGTTGATTTTCAATTGCCAGTCAATAGATGGCTGGATCATGTAGAGTGAATGGACATCAACGCTCCAGCCCTGAAGATCTTCAAATCCCATCCCGTCGGACGGGGCAGAAGAAGGAAGACAGTGGCTCAGGTGGCACCTCAACCAACTGGGCAAAACTGGAGATAGGTAGCTAGGAACCGCGCTAGCTGGAGACGTATCTTGGTTGAGGCCCAGGTCCGTCCCGGACTGTAGCGCCACCTAAAGTAAGTAAGTATTGGATTTGCAGTCTTACAGCGCATGCTATGCAAAATATTTTATGGTAGTTTATCCTTACATATATTTCAGCCACAAATCCTTAAGTTATCATATGGAAATGATAATGATTAGCAATGTTCGAATTTGATGCGGCGGTGAAGAAATAGCGGAAACTTGAAACGCATTATCAATGCGAATCGTTTTTAGGCAATTGAAATGTCTTTTAACCATCTTTAGTTATTGGTATAACATCGGACCACGAACTGTTTTGAAAGTAGAGTCTTATAATCTATGAAAATAAATAAACATTTGTAAGTAGAAAACAAAATTAATTTAAAAACACTAAAAACATAAAGTTCGCTGCTCAGCTCTTTTGTTTAATAAAGGTCATGTTGGTCACATTTACCTATTTTCATGTTTTGAATCATTAAGTAATAAATAAATTGTGCGGAGCAACAGTCCTTTAAAACCTAGGGCCTAGTGACTTACAACTCTCAACAATTCCTGTGTGCGACTACTGTTGTCAAGGATGGAGGGGACCTGCAGTTTTAAGCCGAAACCGAACGGCTAATTTAAGAAGAATTACTCTTGGTTAATTTGTCAACTCCTCGATAGAGGCAGAACTCTTGAAAAAACTTTAGATGGCACAGACAGGGTTCGAACCCAAGACCTTCGGTATGACAATCCCACGCACCAATCATCATGAAACGGTTTGAATTATTCAAATTAGTAAAAAATAAAGTATGAATAGAAACAAACACCAGCTGTTTCAATAATTTTATAGACAAGGCGTTTGGAATTCCGTTTTTCTCTTAAATTTGTCATACCGTAAGTCATTTTAACAAAAATATTTTATATTTAGCCTGTTTTTGTTTAATAACTCCCAGGAAGTTCAATTCATCACAAAATTGTCATAAGAACATCTGAGGTGGTAGGAAGAATTGGAGTTTGCATTTCATAAACCCCTTTTTTTATTCTGTTCTCAAATCCCTTTAAATTGATCCCAAATCATAAATATCTCATAAAGCCAAAATATTGTTTTTGGTCAAAATATTCTAATCAACAAGCCATCCTTAACAGTTCTTTTTGTCGTTTTAAATTCCAAAAAAAAAATATCAATAGAGAATGAAAATTTCATCGATTATCTCTAACGTCATTCTTCGTTGCAGTTCAGTATAATGTTTCACTATAAATATATAGATAGCAGTCACTTTTCGGAAATTAAAACTACACCGTTCTTAGAAATGGGACTGGCAGTTGATATTGTCTTCCATAGTCTTTTCCATATACTCTAATTATTAAACGAAATAAACATTCTTGAAATTCCTTACATACAAAAATGACATTGTCTAATCAAAATCAAATCAAATGGGGTGGTGCAACAGTCCGTTGTGAACCAGGGCCTAGTGACTTACAACTCTCAACCATTCCTGTGTGCGAGTAATGTTGTCAGGAATGGAGGGGACCTACAATTTTATGCCGAATCCGAACGGCTAGTTTGAGAAAGCACTTTTTCATGACAAGAAATTACTCTTGAAGGATTTGTCAATTCCTCGCAAGAGGCAGTACCCGCGAAAATTATTTTTTTTTTTTAAATTAAGGTGGCACAGGCAGGGATTGAACCCAAGACCCCTTGCATGACAGTCCAACGCACTAACCATCATGCCACGGGTACATTGTCTAATATCATATTGAAAGTTCTTATTATGGCCAACCCTATACTATAACATTCTGAAAGATGATATCATTATCATTAATATGTATCATGTTATTTAAGGGCCACCTGCATGAGACTAGAGAAGTCAATAAATAAATTAGGTGGCCCAACATTCCGTCGAGAACTAGAGCCTATTGACTTACAACTCTGTACCTTTGTGCGTGTAATGTTGTCAGGAATGAAGGGAACCTACAGTTTTAAGACAAATCCAAATAGATTAGTTGAAAAAGCGCTTACAATGACAAAACCTACCCGTAAAAAAACTTAAGATGTCACAGTCAGGGACCGAACCTAAAATTTCTTTCAAGACAATTCAATACACACTTTTCTTGATAGGGTGACATAAAGTCACATTAAGGCATAACTTTGCTATTTTGAAGCTCAAAAAGCTTTAGTATGACAATAGTTCTAAGCTGGTAAATATTATATACAAAATTAAAGATAAACTATACTTTAAATTAAGGTTTATCCCAAATTGACTTAAATATACAAAAGAACGTGAAGGCAAAAACATGTTCTACAAATATGGACCCTAATTTTTTTCGAGTTTTAAATGCAACATTCCCGCAATCGAATCCTTTAATATGCCTAAAAAAAGAAAATCCTGCAATTTATTTGTGTATTTTAAATAATATTTTCATATTCTAGGGCTTATCTGGAATCAAAGACACAATTTTACCAATTCAACTGGCTTCTATATATTTACCATTAACACTCATTACTTCATAATCCCCCGAAACAAAAACAACAAATACAAATTGCCTTCTACCTGCTTACCATTCGGTTGGCATATTGTATCATAACGTTTTTTTGGGTTAGAATAAAAGGAGGCTCTTTTAAAAGCAATTTCCAATCTAATGAATATATTTACTTTTAAATATGAATTCAAACCGCCCATCGACCCAACCAACCAGCGGAAAAAAATATACAAAATATTAACCAATTTGTGTTGGATGGAAACTAATTTATTTATCATAATATTTTTATGGACACAGAAAATACAAAATATATAAAAAAGAAAATGAAACTTTTCTTCCTTTATCCTCTCTGAATTAAGGTCACACAAACTATAATTTTATGGAAAGGACCCCCGAACCTGAACCGATTCGATCCGATCCGAACCTTACTGAACTGAACCTCTGCTTCTGCTGCTGTTATGATACAAAAACGACATAAGGATAATTCAAAACAAATAAAGTATCATATTGGAGGACGCTTTTCTCCTCTTCACCCGCCCCTATAATAATCATCATCATCATCATCAACACCATCAGTATACAGAACGAGTAGTCGTCGTAGTTGTAGGTATAAGGTATAAGGGCATTTCGAAATCTTTTCAAGGATCAACTTCCAATAACGTAATTTGCAAGTTTTTACAATATTCAGGAGATATTTTTGTTTTGGGAACTAAGTTGAGTTTGGTATTGAGATATGAAAATATATACTTTTCCGAAGTAAGGGGGGTGGTTTTCTGTTTTCGTTTTATTTTTCGCTTTTGCTTTTGGAAAAATATTGCGATTGCATAATTTCGAATATTAAACTAGGTACGCATAATTTTATGAGGAAAAAACAAAAGAACAATTGGCAAACTTTATTATATTGTTATTATAATATAAAAACTATATAAATTTATGTGTGGATGTTTTTTTTATGAGAGTCCTGTATTTCAGTATCCATGTCGTTTTTAAATGAGATTTTTCCAAATTGTCCTGCATAGAGCTTGATAGTGGAGTCGGTTTTAGAATCAGAATTGTATTTGCGAGATTTGAATGAGAATCATAATACAAATTTAATAAATAATGAAGAGAAAATATTTTATTAAAGTGTAAACTTTCTATGGTTTATAATACTTTTAGAAATGTTGAAATATGTTTTCTAGGCTCAAGAATATTATAAATAAAAATAAACAGTAGGACGACAGCTGTTCTCGAGCTCTATGAGTAGGTGAGGCGATAGAAACACCGACTTCTTAGAAGGAAAAAGAGAGAGCATGAGAACCGAGCGGTCGAAGATCTTGAGAGGTTCAAAAGCAAGATGAAACGAAATTCACCTCGAAACGAAGGCTGCAAAGACGAAAGTGGAAACATCATAGTGGAACCGCAATCAATGTTGGGGATATGTAAGGACCACTTTTGCATACTGTATAATGGCGACGACAAAATGAATTGAACTGTCAGGTAGGATTATCCATTTAGCATAGACGACGAAAGTTAACAATCCCGTCTTCCCGATTTAGACGAAGTCATGATTGCTATATTGCAGACCCCGCACCGAATTGGTTACGACGGTCTACCCACGGTTTGACCCAACCTTTTTTTTTTCTTTTTTAAAAACAGTTCCGATAATTAAAGCAGCTGCAACATTTCGCTTGTAAGAATTGATTAAATGTTAGCAGAGAAAGAAGAGTACCCTCAGCAAGAAAACCTTCTATATTCTATTAGAATGCTCGCGATAGCAACATTTCTAAAATTGGCTCTCAAATGGACAGTCTCCCGAGACTTAACTAGCAGAAGTACTCTCAAATAGATACGCACCTTTAAGGCACAGGCGACAAAATGGGTTTAACGGTTAATGAGGCTAAAACATAGTACATGCTGACGTCCAGAAACTACTTACAAAACCGACGTCTCGGTCAAAACGTCACTATCGACAGACTTAACTTTGAGGTAGTCAAGGACTTCGTCTAGCTAGTCACCGCTGTTAACGCAGAAAACGCAGAGATCAAACGCAGAATAAGTATTGCTTATTGCTGTTTTTTTGGACTAAGAAAGCAATTGAGTAGCAAAGCCCTCTCTCGAGGGACCAAAGTGTAACTATATAATACCCTCAACATCCCGTCCTGTTATACGATGCAGAAGCCTGGACTTGACGAAAGCAAATGAAAGCACCTTGGGTCGTTTCGAGAGAAAAAATCTTCACATGATTTACGGTCCTGTATTTATAGAAGAGGAATTGAGGAGAAGATGGAACGAGAAGCTGTACTGGCGTACAGCGACGTAGACTTAGCCAGAAGGGTAAAAGTCCAACGGCTAAGATGGCTGGATCACGCAGAGCGCAAAGAAACTAATGCACCGGATCGGAAGTTACCCGCACTACAGCGCAGTAGAGGAAGAGCTAATCAGGTGGCGCGCACAAGTGAAAATTGACTTCACCCATCTTAGAGCGCGAAACTGGAGACATCTATATACCAAACTAGGTAGAGAAGTTTGTTGGTTGCGGCCCTATTTCACACAGGGCTGTATCACCAGTTTCGCACTCCAAGATGGGTGAGGTAACTTCCCACTTGTACGCGCCACCTGATCCAAGGTCTTCATCTCCTGTGCTTTACGTGACCAAGTCATCTCAGACGTCGGAAATTTATCCTTTTGCCTAAGTCTACGTTTCCGTAGAGCCCTTACAGCTCTTCGTTACATCTGCTCCTACATTCACCTTCTATGCATACGGAACAGTAGATCACGCATAGAATGTTTCTCTCGAAACGACCCAAGGTCCTTTCATCCGCTTTTGCGATAGTCCATGTTTTTGCACCGGATTGCAGGACGTCAATGATAGAGAGAGAGAGGGCTTTAATAGGGTTTTTTTTAGCCCCAAAATCGTGGGTTAGCAAGAGTAATTCGTTATTCTCAGAGCAGGTGCTATTTTCTGCATTCTTATCATATGCACTTAAATGTGAGAAGTGAGGTATTTTTTATTTCAGAATCTTGATATTAAGTAATTTAAAGCGGTCTACATATAGACTAAAGAACAGTGAATCATGCAAAAGTAGACCTCCAAGGGCAAATCGAACCAAACGTCTTTGAAATCCATTTCCATTCTTGAAAAATCTACACCTTCGTACACCTTAAGAGTTCTATTTAAGGAGGGCATGGACAAACGTGATTTAGAGAGATCAGATAACGTAGTGGTTACAAAATGCGTTTGAACAACACCAGAGGTCTTGGGTTCGATCCCTGCCTGTGCAATCCAATTTTTTTTTCACGGGTACAGCGTCTTGCGAGGAATTGAGAAATTCTCCCAGAGTAATTCTTGTCATGAAAAGTGCTTTGTCAAATTAGCCGTTCGGATTTGGCTTAAAACTGTAGGTCTCTTCTATTCCTGACAACATTACTATCGCATAGAAATGGTTTAGGAGTTGTAAGTCATTAGGCCCTAGTTCCCAACGGAATGTTGCGCCACCTAATTTATTTATTTATAACGTTTTAAAAAACCAAGTGCTGAGTTAGCTTTTAGTATTTTATCATTTTGATTGGATACATGAAGAAAAGTTGTGGAATTTGTGATGATTCCGACATTATTAACATTCACCCTGAAAAGTCAATTATATACGACGTACATTAGATCATTATCGCCAAGTATCAACTTATTTCAGCATAGATCAGGTAATACTAACTGCTTCTGGTTTCAATGAAATGACACTAAATTTAATTCAGAACACGCCTTTTGCGATTATACATGAAATATTTAAGAAAATAATAAAATCAATAATAGTAATAGAATTAATCAAATTTAAATAAAAGCAATGTAAATTCAACTTTAAAAACAGTATTGCCAACCTTTTTATGTAAAAATAAACTTATCAAAAAATAAAAAGACTTCAATGATATATGTTATATAATTCGATATACTATTTTAACCTTTGTAATAAACTTATACTTAAATTAACCTTTAAACTTTGCGGTTTAACTTATTCAATTGTTCTCTTTTTTTTCTTAATTTTTTTTCAATAAAAAATTCTTGTTCAAAGTACACATTGGTCCTTCAAGCCTCCTTTTAAATATTTGATTTAAAATTCATTAAATAATTTAATTTTATAACTTAAAAACAACATCAAATTTAAAAGTTTAAATATGCATATTAATTTGTCAAACTTTATAACCTCAAAAGTGTTAACGCAAATCTGTGACAATACAACTTACAAATTACAAATATTTAAAAAACTTTAAATCTATTAAATATAAATTGCGATATAAAAATCGCAAGCAAATTGCATCTTAGGAATATTAACATCAACGACAGCGGCGGCGGCGGCGACAGCGACAGCGGCAGCGACATCGACAAGGTTACACCGGCATCACCAGCTTCAACAGCAACATCAATATCTTCAAAGAACGCAGTAAGTCTTGCTTGATTTGTGTTGTAAACTCGTCAGTATTAATTCCTGTGGTTCTATCTATAAGATAAAGATATTTAATTAACAAATTGGACCGTAAAGGTTTTAAATATGGTGAACTCCAAAAAGGAATTCTCAATAAAATAGTGAGAGCCCTTGAACATTTTAAAAAGTCACCAAAAGAACGCTTGACAAGGACACACAAATCAGGACGCTTAGATAATTTGAATGGCGATAAAAAATTGGCCAAATCTTATCATGAGGCAATTGTTGGTGGAAGTTGTCTGGAAGAAGGCTTAAAATTAGAAGACTTGAAGGTTATATATGACAAAATAAGTGATATTTACCTTGACTATAAAGCTATTTTAATGGAATCATTAGACAAATTTTCGACGCCTCCACCTGCAGTCAAGTTGAACGACAAAGCTTATACTGCTTCTGTTTCTGAAAGACAGTGAACTGCCCATTCAGAATAGGTAGGATGCCTCGCATCGATCTTCCTAAGTTTTATGGTTCATATACCATTTTTTAAGAGCCATGATTGATACAGGTTCTGAATCTTTATTAATTACTGAAGAAGCTGCTCAGTTGCTTAGGTTGAAAAAATTGAAGACATGTGTCAAGGTATCAGGGCTGGGGTTGGTCAGTAGTGGCACATCGCAGAACACTGTGCAGGTACAGATAATATCTTGCCACTCACCGTTTCAAACTGCCTTACAGACATTCACATTTAAGTCGCTCACTGGCCTTCTACCAACCCAAAGAATGGTGCCTGACACATGGAAACACCTAATTGAACTTCCGTTGGCAGATCCACATCTCCACGTACCTGCATCCACCGATTTACTTTTAGGCAGTGACTTTTGTGCCCAAATATTTCTACCGGAAATTAAACGCCCGGAAGACTGCACCGGACCGATGGCACAAAAAACAGAATTGGGCTGGATTGTACTAGGAAGAGTTTCAACACATCCTCGTCAACAAACCCGCAGTTTCTTTCAAAGAACTGATTTGAACCTTCAACTACAGAAGTTTTGGGAAATGGAAGAGATACAGTTTTAAGTCCATGAGACCGAAGAAAACGTAGCTTGATTTCGAAAAATATACTCGACGTTTAGCTAATGTAATCAAGTAAAAATGCCATTCAAAGATGACACGTTGCCAAAGATGGGATTTGAAATGTTTAATTTCACGTGAAGGTGATGTAAAACTGGCAACCGAAATCATTTCTTCTGTGAGATTTTTAAAGTCACAGGTTAACACACATAGGACACGGTTTTTATCAAAGTAAACATAACTTAAGTATCATTTAAAATTAATCCTTAGTTATGACCCCAGACTTGCTTGAAAACATCTACAATTCCCTGTGTTTCGGTGACTAGGTTTCCATCACTGTTTCGAGGAGCTTGTGTCCCGGTTCTGAAACCAGAACCTTATTGCTTCGACCTTTTAAATGAACGTCGGGTGTTGTTCATGGCCCGAGACTCCTCTAGATCTTTGAGCTGAGAAACTGCGAGTGCTCTTTTCTCCCTTCGCAGGGTCGTATTCTCATTTCTATTTTTCGTGCGGTACTCTTTACTTGCTGCTCTTGTTTTCCGTTGCAGCATCTGCACACGTGGACTCGGCTATATTTTTTATTATTTCGCGATATTGGTTCCACAATGTTTTGACGTCTGTAGTTTTTGGGAGGACGGAGAGTCGCTCGCGCAGGCGCTCACTGTAGACTCTGGCATCCTCCAATGTGCTAAGGCAACCGATGTTGAACTTATTTCTTTGTTCCGCACCTGTTTTTTGTCGTTTGATATTCGAGCTCTAAACTTAGCCATTACCAGAAAGTGGTCAGAGTCAACATTTGCTCCTCGGAAAGTGCGCACGTTCAGGATGTTGGATGCGTGCCTTGCTCCGATTAGCACATGGTCGATTTGGTTGGTGGTTCGACCATCCGGAGATCGCCAGGTTGCTGTGTAGATCTTCCGTCTTTTAAACCTAGTGCTACTTATCACCGTATTACGAGCTGCCAAAGATGTCTTCCTTCCCAATTTTTGCATTGAAGTCTCGAGTACGATTTTGACGTGGTACTCTGGACAGGCTCCGTACGCTCTATCCAGGAGGTCGTAGAAATCCTCCTTGCTAGACTCCTCAGCATCATCGGTAGGGGCGTGCGCACATATTATACTGATGTTCTGTAATGTGGCCCTGATGCGGATCACAACAGGCGATCACTTATTGGTTGAAATCCATGACTTTCGATCTAAGCCGATTTCCCTCGAAGAGTCAAGGAAAATTAGACACTTTGAATGCGCCCCACCGAACAAAAGCCTTGGCTTGCTTTTATCATGGTTTTGTTTGAAATTGTCATTAGCGAATTTTCTTTAGCAATGAAGTTATTTTTTTGTTAACTACGTCAAGAAACAAAATGGCAGTATTTAGAAATATAATTTTTCTCAAGCGTACATTTAGACAAGGTGCTTGGTGTGCTCTATGACCTGATGGATGATTGGTTCTTCCTTCTTTAAAATCGATGCTTGGGAGAGCCTTGCAGTCAATGGCGACAGTTTTATAGCCATGATTCTTAGCTTTTTTGTTAAACATTTAAACAGCTGTAGTGCTTCGTGTCAAACAATTGATTCCACAATCGATTTATTGAAGGAAACATTTTTAACTATATAACGTTGACTTGAATATTTTCTGTAAAAAAATGCTATAGAAATAAATGTAAAAACCTAAGTTCTAACATTTAAAAAAGTTAGTTTCCAACTATACTTTTTTACAAAATTTTTGAAAATTGTGATTGCGATTTTCAAAATTTGTTTCTAATATATTGTTATTTCAAAAGCAACAATAAGAATCTGCTGTACGGAGATTTTTTGGACTTGTCCGAAAGGGTTGATAATTACTTGGAGGAGAACATTCACCTTATTACTGCTATTACAGCAAAAAATGTTACAAAAACTCATCAAAAATTGAGATCCCAGATTAGCTGTGGAGGTATGTGACATAAATCATATTTAAATTATAATGCCTAAAGATTATCTTTCGAAAAAGGTAAATTTCATGGCAATACAAAAAATCTAATTCATTTTATTTTATATAAATACCACTCTTATCTCTGTTGTGTTGAAATTTTAAGGTAGAAAGTTCTTATTCAAATATAGTCCCATCAAATTTTTAGGAACCCGACCAAAAGGACATAAAACATATTAAGATCAGTTTCGAATTTCATATCTTCATCAATAAATTAAGCTTGAGATTCAAATATCAATAAATTTTAAACTTTCAATACTTAAAAAATTGTCTTTCATTAAAATAATATACATGTCAACATACATAATTCCGAAAGGGACTTGACCCTTGACATTGTTTTATGGAAAATTACCTTTAATTTAGAGAACTTGTCTTAAACTTTCTTCCGTCGATTCCATACAAAATGACACATCTTCATATACACTTTATTATCATCCTTACAAAGCACACAACGAAAAGAAGCACATACCTTTTCCTGAATCACATATCATACAGAGACCCAACTTATTCTGCACAAAAACCTGGCCGCAAAATGAGGCAATTCCTCGCTGAGACTCTGACTTGTTTCTTCACCATCATATTATCATCCCCCTTTCATATTCAGTCCTTGAGATGAGACGAAATGAGGTATAGCTATAATCTCTATATTCTTTCATATGGGTTGTGCTGTGTACCAAATTAATGATCTCCTCTAACCGAAAAGTTTACTCTTGTCTTACCACTTGTACAAACTCCGCAGGTAATAATATTAAACGCGCTCCTCCCTCTATATGTACAGGTGCTACACCCAATAATTAGGTCCCCGACACAGTGTCAACCATCAACAAACGTAATATTGTGGCTCCAGAGAGCAAGAGACTTATGCCATCATACCTACAAAATGAAATAATGGGTCGGTTTTTGTACAACAACATGATGCAAAGGGGTGCGGGATGAGGCATAAACTACCCCATCCCTATATATAACCCGAAGGAAGATTGAATCTTATGTTGTCATAAGACAGTGCCAGAGGAGCTCCTGAACGCAGGAGGAGTACATACAGTATACGAGTATGAGTACAAGTACCAAAATAGCAATGTAGCAGCCGGTGTCAACTCTTTGACTATTTGTTGTGTTGTTTTGTTTTCTGTTCTGGAACTAGGACTGCGGGACTGGGGATAGAGATGGCTCAGTCTTCCAGCATCAGCAGTCAGCACAAAGAAAAGGAAATTGCCGTATGCTCTATAAGTACCAAAAGCGAAGTGAAAGGACTAAAAGCAAAAGCTAAAGCAAGCAGTAGCTTGAGGTTGGTTGTCTTATTTTCTCTATGAAATACGGAATGATGTTTCTTGAGTTTTGTGTCTTATGCTTTGCCAAAACCAAGCCAAGTTATAAGGACGAGCTATATTCTGTTTTCAGCTTTTGTGTATTATTAAATTTGTGTTGACCTATTTCTAAACCCTCTCTCGTTCGCTGTGCACATAAGGAAGTACAGTTTGTTAATCCTTTATTGTGTGGTGATGTTGTTATATTTGTTGGTAAAGCATCAGGACGTACACGATACACACACCCCAGCACTTATGAGAGTATAGGTCTATTTTGGGTATACAGCTGGGGTTAAAATAATAGGCACATTCATTACTTCTTCTGAAATGCGGTACTCGAAATAAAATGTAGCACTTGGTAGCACGAATATGGTCCTCTATTAAGGTTCTATTTAAAAACTAAGCCAAAAGATCAAGATTAAAAAAAATATACTTGCAAAATAAGTATTATAACAAATTAAATGTCATTTTATTTCTCAAAAAAACTTGAATTAATTAAATTAAAGCCTTCAAACTTCTTTTCGATGGTAAACACTAGCGTTTAAGAAGTTGACTTTTGACTTAAAAATGACGTCAAAATCCGTCTCAAAGGTGTCACGTCGTGTAATTATCTATGAAAAATGCTGTCAACGCGTTGACGAGTACATCGACGCTCATGTTGAAACACATTTTTGAGTAAACGCGTTGATTGGGACACGATGATTCGTTTATGGAAAGTCGGTCTCCACAACGACTGTATCCCATCAATGACAAGGCAGAATTTAATACCACGTCAATGATCATAGATTGTTTTATGTGTCATTTAATTTAAAAAAAGGTGATTTTAATATTGTTTTCCATGTTTAATTAATAATAGCCATGCTCATCAAACGCGGCGAAAAATAGCTTACAGTTTGTTGTTGAGATAGATGAAAGTGAAATACCAATTGTAAGACTTAAAGAAATAAAGAGTATGTGTTTACATCAACTATCAAATAAAAAATCACCAGGTTACAATCTAATTACTGCTCAGGTTATGAAAGAAATGCCATTGAAAGCCACGGGTACGCCCCGCACCATTGGAAAATTGCTGAAGTAATTGTCATACCAAAACAAGGTAAACCACCTACAGAAGTGATGGCTTACAGACCAATATCGCTTATACCAATTATGGCAAAAGTTTTTGAAGAACTGCTTCTGAAGAGACTTAGCAAAATCATATTGATGAAAGAAGGTTAATCCCAAACCATCAGCTTTTCTTTAGAAAAGTTCATAGAATATCGGATGTAATAGAAAAAGAATTAGAAGAAAAACAAGTAAGTTCAGCTATTTTCTTAGATGTTGCTCAAGCTTTTGACAAGGTTTGGCATGAGGGACTTGAGTACAAACTGCAAAGGGATCTTCCCAGGCAGTACTTTGAAATATTAAAATCGTACATCTCAGACCGATTGTTTAGAGTAAGGTACTCAGCATTAAAGAAAATAGAAGCCGGTGTACCACAAGGAAGTGTCCTAGGTCCCACCCTGTATTTACTATACACAAGGGATATTCCAGTTGGTAATCACACCATAAATGCTACTTTTGCAGATGATATCGCAATTTTGGTACCTGACAAATGTGTCTCTAAGGCAGCAGTAAAACTACAAATTGCCGTCGACAAAGTGATAGCTTGGATCGAAAAATGGCGTATCCAACTCAATGAAACAAAATCTTCCCATATTAACTCTACAAATAAAAAGATAATCAATATTCCAATATTCATTAATAATCAATCTGTACCTTACGCCAATGCGGCCAAATACCTCGGAATGACTTTGGATGCAAAGCTTAATTGGAAAGAGCACATCAAAAAGAAAAGGGAAGAACTAAATTAAACTAAAGAAATATAGAAAAATGTACCGAAATCATCCGAAAATTCCAAAACAAAGTCCTTCGTGGAATAGTTAATACACCTTGGTAATAAGAAAAACCGATCTACATTTACAAATAGAAATGGTTTACAGAAATTGTTAAAAATACCCTGAATCGCACAACCAAAGACTGCAAAGTCATACTAATTCTGAAATGGAGTCCGTCTTGAATATAAGAAACCATGTTCGGAGAAGACTTTCAAGATTAAAAAGTTATTTTTGGGCATTGTAAGTTAAACTTTTGAATCTAGTTTGTTCGACAATGGAATTTTAGTTGCTTAGTTAGGTCATCAAAATGGGGAAAAACAAATCATGTGACGTAAATATTGGACGAGAAATTTCGAGCCATCATAAAGAAGGAAAATTTTATAGGGATTTCTAACATTTTAAAATGTTCAAAGAAGATGGAATTTAATGCTGTTCAGTATTTCAAAAAAAATAACACAATAGAAAAAATACCACGAAAGCGGAGACTAAAATCAATCTCTCATAGAGAAGATGCACTAATTGTAAGCAAAAAAAAACCCTTTTGCAACTGCGAGGGAAATTAGGAAGGCAGTGTTTGGTGAAACAGATAGTGGACCGCCTGTAGACACTGTCAAAAGAAGGTTGCGCGAAGCTGGACTCTTTGGATTAATAGTATTGATTCTGATGGAAAAGCTTGTGTTCGCCGTCCGAGATCCCAAGAATATAATCCAAGGTACATTCGCCCCATTTTCAAGCATGGTCGTTGCAGTATTAATATCTGGGGAGCAATGTCTTAGTGTGGAGTTGGCCCGATCAAAAGAATTTAGGCTCATATGGACAGGATTCAATATTGCCGTACGCGGAAGAAAACATACCCATTGAATGGAAACTTCAACTAGACAACTATCCAAAGCACACGCTAGTTCCACTAAAAAATGGTTTGAAGACAACTCCATCACTCTTTTGGACTGGCTGTCGTGTACCGTGGATCTTAACCCGATAGAAAACCTAAAAATAAAAATGAGCTACAAAAAATTGGTAATGTGTCTAATTTATTCCAAGAAATTCAGGATGTTTGGTAATCGATTCCAATAACAGTTTGCGAAGATTTGGTTAGCTCTATGCCCAGAAGATTGCAGTGTGTAATTGATAACCCTGGTTATTCGACAAAAAATTAAACAATATTTAGTAAAATATTAAAAAATAATAAAAATGCTATTAAATTAAACAAATATTAAACGACATAAACGTGTGTTTCTAATTATGTGCCCTACCAGTTTAAGTTATTTTATTTGTTTTCATCTTTTTTATGAATTCAAAAAAAAATTATTTAATAAAATTGATACGACAACAAATTTTCAGCAAAAAGAAAATTAAAAAAATATTGAAGAAGAAAGCAAGACAAGCAAAACGAAATGACTGTGGAAAATCGTTTCTAATTATTTGCACGTCACTGTAAGCTCATACGTACGAACATCCTAACATCCTTCAGTTTGGGACGCTTTTTAAACCGTCCATATCTTAAGAATCAGTGGAGACAAAGCATTACTGAAAGTTAGAAAAAATTAATTTTCTACGTAAATATCTTTTAAAAAAATGAAGATATTTGCTACAATCTAATTTCATCTTAAAAAAATTATAGTTTTTAACAGCTTTTTTACAAAAAATTAAAACATGTGGAAAAATTTTATTCGCAAAAATTGATTTTCTACCCAAATATCTTTTTAAATAATGTAAAGCATTGGCTTCAACCTATTTATCTTTTAGAAAATATTTTCTTCGATATTTAGTAATTTTGTATAACAATACAAAAAAAAGTACGCAAATTTATCAAAAAATTACCGTTTGATTCTTGATATATCGTGATTAACTGAAAGTATTGACTTTAAAATTATTTAATTCTGTGCTTATTTTTTCATTTTAAAATTTAAATTAAGAAATAAAAACTTCAAAAAAATCTACTAAAATGGTAAGTATTGATTTTCGACTTAAAATCTCGTTAACAAAAATAGATTTTGAAATCAAACTATTGCACCATATGCAAAATATTTTTGGTAATTTTTCCTTAGTTATTAAGGAGAATTTAAATGACAACTTCTAGCAACACAAGAAAACCTTTAAAAATACATTTTGTTAAAGTCTTAAGCAAGACAAATCGACAGACTGGATGGGAAGATATCCCAGCCTCTTTTTTAAACTGGTTCTTAAGTTTACGAAAAATTGAAAAATGTAAGAAAAAACAATCAAAACATGCAAAAAAATCTATCATTACGTTTTGGAGACAATCCAAAATTTTGAATTAGATTTATATTAATTATTTAAGAATTTAAAAAATGCCTAACATTATACCCTTAATTTTCTAGTTTAAACTTAATCGACCCAATGAGAAGACAGATAACATAGATTAACAGCATCACAGACACCCCTCGACATATTCAGCAAACAAATGGCGGCGAGTACAGCTATAAGACTCAACGCCTCATCTCAATGGACCAACAACAATGTGGGGCAATCCATCATTTTGAACCTCTCTGGTTCTATACCAAAGTACATGACTACACTATTCCAAAACCCCTATTTGGAAAAAACTTCCAGGTATCCATTCCATCCAGAGATGAGTTTGAAGACAAAAAACTCCAAGATGACAAATGCATCCATTTTTATACAGATGGATCCAAGATAAATGAGGGAGTTGGTAGTAGTGTGTACTCAAAAAAGCTTAATCTAAGCATCTCATTCCGCCTTTCTAATCATCGTAGCGTCTTCCAAGCGGAAATTTTAGCGATCAAAGAGGTTCTCTCCTGGCTAAGAGAAAATGTGATATCAACTCCTGATATCCGCATCTTCTCTGACAGTCAGGCTGCTATTAAATCCCTTGACGGTGTCTCAACCAAATTTCAAACGGCCCTCGATTGCCGATCGTCTCTTATGGAGATGGCGCAGCAATTTAACATTCACCTCTGTTGGGGGCCGGGCTACAGAAAATTTTAGAGTCGATGTACTCGCTAAAATGGAAGAGAGGGATACCGATAGCTACAAACTTCTTCTAAAAGAAACAGCTTTTGCGATAGCAAACTCTAGGTGGCACAATTTACCATTATGCGTAGCCACAAAACTCATATGGCCTTTGCTGGACCTAAAGCGCTCTAAAGACTTGATATCTAAAAGCAGACTTCATACTAGCTCCATAATAGGTGTCTTTACGAGACACTGTCTTATAGGCAGACACGCAATACTACTTGATGTAGCCTCTAATGACTTCTGCAGGAGCTGTATGGACGAAGAAGAAGAGGAAACAATCTCTCACCTTCTCTGCACTTGCCCTGCCCTTTCACTTAGACGCAAACTTCATCTGGGAGACTACTCTTTTGATAATCCCAGTGAACTAGCTAAAAAGGATATCAAAAATCTTCTGCGCTTTATAAAAAGATCAAAAAGGTTCGACTATTGAGAAGTAATTCTCTAGGTTCATGCGGTATCACAAAGGGCCTTTTCTTTTAGCCTGAGTGTGTGGATTATGAATTCGCAGCCACTTAAACCGAACATAACCTAACCTATATTTCTTAGCCAGATTTTCATGAATGCACTGCAGAATCTTGAAAAACATTTTAATTTTTAAAAATCACAAATTAAGAAACAATATGAAAATATTTTCTGTTAAAATTAAAGAGTTAAATTTAAGATTTGTTTCCTTAAGATAGTCAAGATATTAGAAAAATTAAGTATTGTTTCTATTATTTTGGCCATAACTGTAGATGTATAGACATTTATGGGGATGTTTATTGCAAAGTACACACTCGCATTGAACGTTTTATAGTAATTTATTAAATTAAATGGTAGTTTAACATATTATGTTTGGGCTTGTGTTTGTATATGAGGAGAAAATAGAAGAAATTGATTAATTCATAATTGAAGAGATACACAGATGCTAAAAATATTATAATTCTGGTTCCTTGGGCATCAGAATTTATTTAAATTTGGTTAAACTAAACATATCTGCATAAATAGAATTAATAAAGTCTTGTTTGCTTTAAAATCTTGTTTAATTTTGGAAAATAAGTCTTTAATATTTACTTAAATTGTGGGTTTTGAAAATAATAAAAGGGTTTAAAGATGACCCACTTTGGAAGATAACTGGATAGCAAAATATTGAATTGAAGAACTTCCAGAAGTATGCAATCAAATACAATTGAAGCTTAAGCTGTTTTCTATCGATATAGCTAACTAACTATATAAAGCCTAAAACCAATTAAGAAGTATTTTTGTAGGACTTTATTTCTTGGAAAACATATTTTAAAAGATTTCTTTTTAAATTTTAAATAATTACTAAAATTTTGAATATATTTTTAGAAGAATTGAAAATTTTCTTCAATTTAAAAAAAGAAAGTTTTGCAGACAATAGCTTTTTTTAAAAGGTTATATAAAACTTTGAAATGAAATAAAACATAGATGATTTTTTGAAAAATAATTGATCAATGCCATGTTGCGCTGTCTTGTTGAAAAAACATCGACCCACAAAAAGGAAATATAGCTCTATTGCGGTCCCCATTGACTGTAACGTTGTGTCCATCGTTCTAAAAGAAGTACGAACCAATTGTTCCACCATCTTTATCGCTGAACAAAATTTCGCTTGTGCCAAACCAATCCAAAAAAAGAGGCTCCGATGCGACCTACACTGATAACATCCCATCCCGTCTGCCGATTTGTCTTGCTTAGAAGTTTGCAAGTTTTCGTGTTTTTTAACTTCCCATAGGAAGTTATTGTAATGGGTCCGATTTGTCAAATTGAAAATTTTGACATTTCTCGACGTTTCAAGGTCAATAGAGTCGAAATAAAAGATTTTTAGAAAGATGACTGTGCGTGCGTGTGTACGTACGTTCGTACGTTCCCGACGTTTTTTTCGTTGTCCATAGCTCAAGAACCAGAAGAGATATCGACTCCAAATAAATTTTGTTATACAGATAATAAGGCAGAAAGATGCAGAAAGGGCTCTCAAGAAAATTGCGTGGGTGGTTTTTTTACCATAGCAGTTTGAAAAAAAGGTGAAAATTTTGGTTAACCCTAAATATCTTACGAACCAAAAACGCTAGAGACTTGAATTAAATTTTATATAATAAATTTTAACGTAATCTCAAAGAGGTATATTTTTTGAAAAAAATCTATTTAACGGTTTTTTTTTTTAAATCCAAAAAACTGAAAAAAAAAATTTTTCACCTCCAAAATTTTACGACTTAAATATAATTTCATCTCCAAAACAATTTTGAGCAACGGAGAACAACGTTTTTGAAATCTGATAAAACTTTGAGAAAAATCAAATTGACAGTTTTTTTATAAAAAATAAAAATCTAAAAAAAACATTACTAAAAGTTGGTAAAAATTGAATATCGATTCAAATATCTTTTCAAAAATTGTAGATATTGGCTTTAATTTACTTTTATCTTGCAAAAAATATTGTTGTCAACATTCAGTAAAATTTTAAATAAAATCGAATTGACAGTTTTTTTACAAAAAATAAAAACCTAAACAAAAAAAAATAAAAGTTGGTAAAAATTCATTTTCGACTCAAATATCTTTTCAAAACTTTGAGAAATTGGCTTAAATTCACTTTTATCTTTTAAAAACTATTGTTGTCAACATTCAGTAAAATTTTGAATAAAATCGAATTGACAATATTTTTACAAAAAATTTAAAACCGACAAAAAATTAACAAAAGTTGGTAAAAATTGAATATCGACTCAAATATCTTTTCAAAACTTTGAGATATTGGCTTTAATTTACTTTTATCTTGCAAAAAATATTGTTGTCAACATTCAGTAAAATTTTAAATAAAATCGAATTTACAGTTTTTTTACAAAAAAATAAAAACCGAAAAAATATTAACAAAAGTTTGTAAAAATTGATTTTCGACTCAAATATCTTTTCAAAAAGTTTAGATATTGGCTTCAAACTTATTTATTTTACAGAAAATATTGTTTTAAATATTCAATGATTTTTATATAAAAATTCAACAGTCCGTTTTTTCATAAAAAATAAAATCTACAAAAAATAGTACGCAAATTTGGTAAAATTGATACTAGTATATATAGACAAACTTTTAAGCAAGACAAATCGACAGACGGGATGGGAAGTAATCAGTGTGGGTCGCATCCCAGCATCTTTTTTTTTAATAATTAGCGTAAATTGTTTTGTATAACTTTAATATACCAAAGACACAGTTTGAGCATTAGGAAAAGAGTGGAGGGTTGGATAGGACGTGTCGGTGTACATTGATATTGAATTCCTGAACATTGGAATGACAGGCAAAGATAGAACGTGGCAAGACATTCCACATTCGCGTAGTACGGCTAAAAATAAAAATCTCTGTACTTCATAGTACGGCCGAAGTTGGATGAAAGGGTAAACTGATGGGTGCGGGTACTACGATTAAATTGTTTAAGGGGAGGAATGCAACTGGCTATTTCACTAGAGCATAATCTGTTAAATTAACGGTAAAAAAGGGTAAGGCAATAAATCTTGCGTCGAGTGATGTAAACGAGTTGATGATGTTAATGTAACCAATCATTTTAAAAGATCCTTTTTGAATACTGTCCAAGAGGCTTTAAAAAGTTACTGGAGCACCATCCCAGAGATGAGAGTTATGTTCAAGTTCCGGACGTATAAAGAATTTGTAGATTGTAGCCAGATCAGACGGAAAGAAAAATTTCTTGCAACACTTTAGAACACCCAAACATCTTGCGGCATTTTTGGCAACATAGCATATGTGATCGCTCCACAAAAGGTGGTTGCTGATGCACATTCCGAGAATGTCAAGATTTTCCGTTTCGTTGATGCAAGTGCCACTCATGGAAAGGCAGAGAGAATTTATCCCGCTTTAACGATGCAAGACAGCATTGCGTTTTCGAAGCATTAAACTCCACACGATTTTTTATTCCCTATTGTAAATGCTGTGTAGGTCGGAATTTAATGAGTTAATCATATTTTGCCTTTGAAGTTCCACATCCGAAGAATAGGGTTGTGATTCTGGAAACGAATATGAAAAGCTGAGAGTGCTATCGTCAGCGAAACAATGTATTGGATAAGAAAAAGAAGACAGGAGATTATTTATAAAAATGAGGATGAGGGTAGGAGATAAAACGGAGCTCTGTGGCACACCTGCATTTATATTATGGGCTCCAGACTTAAATCCGTCCAAAACAACTTGAATTGAGCAGTTCGAAATACCAAAAGTGCGTCTTTTCGATAAAAGAACAAGATGCCAGACTTCATCAAATGTCTTTGAAATATCAAGTGAAATAATCTTACTTTCTTCAAAACGATATAAAGCTTTGTACCACTGTTCGGTGAGATGAACCAAGCGATCACCAGTGGACCTATTGCTACGAAATTCTTATTGCCGGTCATAAAGAAGCTTCCGTTAATCAAGATATTTCTTAAGCTGATAATTAATCAGCGTTTCCATGGCCTTAGAAAGAAGGGAAATAAGTGCTATAGTTCGGTAATTTGTTTGAGAAGAAGATTCGATTTTTTGGTATTGGCTGAACAAATGCAGTTTTAAAAGTACTCGGAACAAGCCCAGAAGAATAGGATAGATGGAAAAGCTTACGCAGTGGTTTTGCTAGCGTGGAAGAACACCTCTTCAGAATAATAGCGGGGATATCATCTGGGCCAGGGGATTTAGGAAAGTTGAGATCTTAAAGAACTTTTGCCACAGTTCGAGTACGAACAAAAATTGGTTACATAGAATTATTTACGAGCTCAAGAACTGGGGGAGTCATGGCACTATCTGGTAAGGTGGAATTTTCTGCGAAGTGCCTTGCAAATAAGTTGGGTTTATCAATAGAGCTAACTAAAGGAGTGTCATTGACAACAAGAGTAGGAACCGTGGAAAAGAAGGAATTTCTCATGTTTTTACAAATGACCAACAATTCTTACTGCCTTTGGGACATTGCAGTATTTGAAGCCGTAATTTTTGGTCATGTACAAGTTTGGTCCTTCGAATATAGGCGTTGCAGGCTTTCCTGGCTTGCTTAAACTTCCCAGATGAATTATACGAGAAATTATATCTGCACTGGAGTCTAGGTCGGTACCGAGGAAGCATAGCGCCCTGTTTAAGATCCTGACGAAATTATTGAGACCGTTCCAGTTGGCTTTCTCGTACTGTCAAAAGGTTCTCTTTGGAGCTCTTTCTTTAACTGGATTTGTTTGACACGAGAAATTATCAGACATGACACTGTGGTCCGATGTGCCTAGAGGCGTCAATACACTGATTGTGTATTGTGTTAGGTTACAAAAGTTGTCACTTAAATTATTCTTAAAATTTAAATAGTTTAGTTTGAAAATCTAGTTTTGCTAAATAGATTTTAAATCGAAAACAAATTTTAACCATTTCTTAAATTTTACAAATTGGATGAATAAAATTAATTTGAGAACCGACCATCAATTTTTACCAAATTAACGTTCTATTTTTTGTAGATTTTATTTTTTTATGAAAAAAGGAACGTTTGGAATTTTAATTAAAAACAACTAGGTACTGAATATCGAAACCAATATTTTCTGTGAAATAAAAAAGTTTGAAGACAATATTTTAATTTTTGAAAAGCTATTTTTGTCGAAAGTTAATTTTCACCAAGTTTAAGTGTTTTTTTTTTTAGGTTTTTATTTTTTGTAAAAACAACTTTCAATTCAATTTTCTCAAATTTTTTTTAGAATGTTGATAACTATAATTCTTGTAGGATAAAATAATTTGATTTTTCTCAAAATTTTACCAGATCTTTAAAACGTTATATTTCGTTGCAAAAAATTGTTTTGGAGATGAAGTCGTTTCTTATTTGTAAAATTTTCGAGGTGACACATTTTTTTCTCAGTTTTTTTTTCATTTATAAAAAAATCGTTAATTGGATTTTTTCCTAAAAATGTAATGGTTTGGTATCACGTTACAATATATTATATAAAATCTTATTCATTTCTCTAGCGTCATTGGTTCGTGAGGTATTTTGGGTTAACCGAAATTTTTAACTTTTTGCTTTGGTAAAAAAACCACCCACTAAATTTTTTTGAGAATCCTTTCTTCATCTACATGATTATTTAAAGTCGATATCCCTACGGGTTCTTGAACTAAATAAATAAATTGGGTGGCGCAACAGTCCGTTGTGAACCAGGGCCTAGTGACTTACAATTCTCAACCATTCCGCTTTCTCAAGTCGGTAGTGGAAAGTTCGTGAAAAATGATCCTTCCACTACCAAAGAGAGTAAACCTCTCCAGAATGCTCCTAGGAGCTCCTATAAACAACGGCGCTATGCGATGAGGATTCTAAAATCCTCTGGTTCATCACTGGGGGATGGAAGTAATCCCATCCTTAGCAAGAGGCAGGAGTGGGCTAAATCCATTCTGGATAAAACCAGTCACCATGACTCCACGTCAAAACGACAAAGATCTTTGGAGGAGCCCACTCCCGTCCCTAAAAAGCCCAAAGTGCAAAACACCAGCACTCCTAACATGGCCAGAGTACCACTCACTAAACCTTTCAGTGATGTACTCAAAGAGCCTAAAAAGATCATAGTAGCGGTCATTGATAGGAGCAATATTGATGGCACGATTACTTCTGACCGTTGGCAGATGGTGAAACTGGGGCTCTCGGCTGGCTTTCTCAAAGTCATGAGAGAGCATCCGGGTCCACCACCAGTAACAAGCGATTGGGGTTGGCATCAAGGCCATGTCAAACTCATCGCTTGTAACGATCAGAGGTCGCGCGATCTATATACGCTTGCTGTCGGCATGCTGGGCGAAGTCTGGCCAGGCGCAAAACTCGAGGTCGTTGCAAAGGAAGATATTCCTTGCAGGCCGAGAGCTCGCGCATGGATCCCGATAGAACCCTCTTGTCCAGATGACATTAGCGCAATGATCAGGATCAGCAACCCAAACCTCCCTTGTCACGACTGGAAGATCGCGAAACTGGAGGAGCCAAAGGGTCTTTATAGAAGTGCGATTATCGTAATCAATAAAGACTCTGTGGCTTCTCTGGCGCGAGATAAGGGCGTGATAAGATACGGCTTCGAGTCAGTCACGCTCCGCGTATATAAAAAAGATGAGGCAGACGCTTCATGCGAGCCTCCACAACCTCCTTCGAAGGCTGTGTCGCAAGACGTAGTAAGTCCCATTGCTGCTATCACCTTCCCATCCTTGGATGTTGTTGATGAACTACCTGGGCCCTCTTCTGTCGCAGTACAGTCTTCTTCCGAAGCTGTGCAGCAAGACGTGGTGGGTCCCAGTGCTATTATCACCCTCCCATTCTTGGATGTGGATAAAAATGTGGCGGGCCCCTCTTCTGTCGCAGCACAGTCTTCTCCCAAAAACGTCAAAGGTTTATCCCTAATGGAGACCGACGACTCAATCGACAAAGCTCTTCCCAGTGAGGAAGAAGATGAACTATTAGGTTCCTCTTCGTCTGATCTGGATGAGCTGGATTTAACAGTGGTGGAGGTTGATCTGCCTATTTGTAGCCAAAATGCTGCAAATACTACAGATTAACCTCCAACACTCTAAAACGGCTTCGGCCTCCCTTCTTCTCCGCCTGACAAAAACTGGAGAAGATGTCGTTCTCATCCAAGAACCTTGGATTGTGAAATCCCTAGTTCGAGGATTGAGAACTCCTGGCTACTACGTACTATATGTAACAGGAAAAGGTAACCCAAGGTCCTGCATACTAGTAAAACGTAATCTAAATGTATTTTTACTCCCCCATTTCAGTGATAAAGACGTCACCACAGCCAGTATGGTAATAGACAACCATACCTACTGGCTGGTATCAGCATATTTGGGCCACGACCACCAGGGTCCACTGCCTGGTACCATTCTTGAGAAGACGGTCGCTGAATCAACAAGACAGAAAACAAACCTAATTATCGGTTGTGATGCCAATGCGCACCATACTACATGGGGTAGTACCGATATAAATAACAGAGGTGAGTCTCTTTTTGATTATATTCTAACAAGTAATCTGGTAGTAAGTAATGTAGGTAGTGAACCAACCTTCGTCACAAAAAATCGACAAGAAGTTTTAGATCTGACACTTGTCTCGTTAAATCTCTCAAATAAAATATTGAATTGGAGAGTATCAAAGGAGAACTCGTTCTCCGACCATAGATACATCCAATTCTCACTTATTGAAGAGACCCCAAAACCGATCCAATTCCGAAACTATAGGAAAACAGATTGGCCAAAATATAGGGCGACTTTGAAAAATCTGATTAAACCAGAACTTTCGGATCCGCCCTTGTGCGCTCTTGAACTCGATCAAAAGGTCGATGAACTTACAGCAGCCCTCAATAAAGCCATGGAAACTGCCTGCCCCCTCACAACAGTGCGAGGAAAGAAGAAACCATATTGGTGGGCTGCTGAACTAGATATACTCAGGAGAGGTTGTAGAAGGCTTTTCAATCAAGCGAAAAAGACTAGACATCCCCAAGATTGGGATTCCTATAAAGAATCTCTCAAAAAGTATAAACTAGAATTGAGAATAGCCAAAAGATCCTCATGGAGATCCTTCTGTAACTCAATAGAAGAATCCGCGGAGGCATCAAGGATAAGGAAGATTCTCTCCACAAGTCCAACCATGCCTAGTTGTCTTAAAAAATCAGATGGTACATGGACTAACTCTTGCGCAGAAACGCTAAACCTGCTACTAGACACCCACTTCCCAGATAGCTCCCAATTCGTTAATACAACATACAGTCCTGGGTCGGGTATTAACTTAATTTTTCCTCAAGGTCTGGTTACAAAAGAAAAATTGACATGGGCTCTGAATAGTTTCAAACCTTACAAATCTCCAGGTCCAGATCAAATAATACCCGCTGAGCTACAATATACCATTGATATAACTTCGCCCATCATTGAGATGATCTTTAAAAGTTGTATAAATCTGGTCTATATACCTCGGCGCTGGAGAGATGTAAAGGTAGTTTTCATTCCCAAGGCGGGAAAATGCTCGCATGTCAACCCTAAGGACCTAAGACCTATTAGCCTATCATCTTTCATTCTCAAAACTCTGGAACGATTGATCGATATCCATATACGTAACAACATTGAGAAGAGACTATCAATGTCTCAGCATGCTTACTGCAAAGGGAAATCGGTAGAAACAGCCTTGCACACTCTGGTAAGAACTATCGAATACTCCCTAGATAAAAAGGAATACACTATGGTGGCCTTCTTGGATATTGAGGGCGCTTTCAACAACGTTGACACATCTGCTATCACTTCTGCTATGACGACCTTAAACGTCGAATACTCAATCTGTGAGTTGATTAATCTAATGCTAAAAAGCAGGATCATCAACTCCAGTTTGGGAGATTTTTGCACAAAAAGGTCTGTCAGTAGAGGCACTCCGCAAGGAGGTGTTCTGTCCCCTCTCCTGTGGAACATAGTGGTTAACCAACTACTAATATCCCTTGAGAGGGATGGCTACAGAGTGGTTGCGTATGCCGATGATGTTGCTATCGCTGTCACAGGGGAACATCCTAATACACTGAGAGACCTCCTCCAAAATGCACCCAATATGCTCACTAGATGGGCTGATAACTGCGGACTTAGTATTAATCCTCAAAAAACAGACCTCGTCCTTTTCACACGGAAATACAAGATCCCAGTAATTGTACCTCCTTCGATAAAAGGTATACCACTAATTTTTACCAATGAAGCCAAATACCTTGGTCTGATATTGGACAAAACATTAAGTTGGAAATCCAATATACAGGAAAGAGTTAAAAAAGCTACAGTAGCTCTTTTCCTTTGCAAGAAAGCTATAGGAAGCAAATGGGGTTTTCAACCTCGCATAACCTACTGGCTATACACATCGGTCATCCGACCAATACTTATGTACGGGGTTGCAGTATGGTGGACTGCACTGGAGAAAGTCACATACTGCGACATACTCAGCAGAGTTCAGCGCACTGCATGTCTCTGCATAAGCGGGGCATTGAGAACCACACCCTCAGCAGCGTTAGACACTCTCCTCCATCTGACACCCCTCGACATCTTCAGTAAACAAGTGGCAGCGAGTACAGCGATAAGACTCGACGCCTCATCTCAATGGACCAACAACAATGTGGGACACTCCATCATTTTGAACCTCTTTGGTTCTATACCAAAGTACATAGACTGCACTATACCTAAACCCCTATTTGGAAAAAACTTCCAGGTATCCATTCCATCCAGAGATGAATGGGAGGACAAAAAACTCCTGGATAACAAAAGTATTCATTTTTATACAGATGGATCTAAGACAAATGAGGGAGTTGGTGGTGGCGTGTACTCAGAAAAGCTTAATCTAAGCATCTCATTCCGCCTCCCTAATCATTGTAGCGTTTTTCAAGCGGAAATTTTGGCGATCAAAGAGGTTCTCTCCTGGCTAAGAGAAAACGTGATATCAACTTCTGATATCCGCATCTTCTCTGACAGTCAAGCTGCTATCAAATCCCTTGACGGTGTCTCGACCAAATCTTTGACGGCCCTCGATTGTCGATCGTCTCTTATGGAGATGGCGCAGCAATTTAACATTCACCTCTGTTGGGTGCCGGGCCACAGGGACATCACAGGTAATTGTAGAGCCGATGAACTCGCTAAAAATGGAACCGTCAAACCTATTTCACCTGAAAGGGAGAAGATAGGTATACCGATAGCTACATGTAAACTTATGCTAAAAGAAACAGCTTTTGCGATAGCAAATTCTAGGTGGCACAACTTACCAACATGCGCAGCCACAAAACTCATATGGCCTTCACTGGACCTAAAGCGCTCTAAAGACTTGTTATCTCAAAGCAGACTTCATATTAGCTCACACGCAATACGACTAGGCGTAGCCTCAAATGACTTCTGTAGGAGCTGCATGGACGAAGAAGAAGAGGAAACAATCTCTCATCTCTTATGCACCTGCCCTGCTCTTTCACTCAAACGCAAACTTCATCTGGGGGACTACTCTTTTGATAATCCCAGCGAACTAGCTAAAAAGGATATTAAATATCTTCTTCGCTTTATAAAAAGCTCAAAATGGTTCTACTAGTTAGAAGTAATTCTCTAGATTCATGTGGTATCACAATGGGCCTTTCTCTTGGCCTAAGTGTGTGGATTATAAATCCGCAGCCACGTTAACCTAACCTAACCTAACCTGTGTGCGAGTACTGTTGTCACGAATGGAAGGGACCTACAATTTTAGGCGAAATCCGAACGGCTAATTTTGAGAAAGCACTTTTTCATGACAAGATTTACTCTTGAAGGATTTGTCAATTCCTCGCAAGAGGCAGTACCCGCGCAAATTAATTTTTTGAAATTAAGGTGGCACAGGCAGGGATTGAACCCAAGACCCCTTGCATGACAGTCCAACGCACTAACTATCATGCCACGGGTACTACGGGGTTCTTGAACTATGGACGAGAAAAAAAAACTTCCTGTCCTGCATCCAGAAACCATCAAGAAGGACTTGAAATTGAAGGCCGCCGATGCCCAACACGCTAAGGAACTTTAGATTTCATAATGAGAATGTTTGTTTTTTCTAATAAGCCCATCAAACATGGTCAACATTCAATTATGTTCATTTTATTCTATTGTAAAATGTAACTTGTGTTTGCATAAAAATTATCCTAAATTTAAATCCTTACTTGAACATTAAATCCAATTCAATAGGCTATCGTTCTGAGAATTGTATTTAAATATTTAATGGAATAAAAAACCTAATGCAATTCTATTGAAATTGGGATCAATTTAAAAGCTTTCTACCCGACTAACCCATTATCTAAAAGTAGGTAGGTTTAAGTAAAGTAGGTACCTTCCTGTTTTAATTTTTTTTAAAGGATTTTTTGTTTCAAATAGGTTATTAATTCATTCTAAAACTATTCTATATAGAAAAATTAATTATTATCATTATCTCTTTTTCACTTTAATAATATATTTTATTTATAAACGGCCAATAAAACTAAAATCAAATTTCCATCTATATCAATTAGCAAAATTTCAATTTGTATTAAGACATTTCACCATCTGTGGCCATTGCTAAATAATTAATTCTAACCTCAAAGCCAATCGATTTGGCGATGCGATGATGGTGAGTGATGCCACCGCCATGAGAATACAAACAGTTAATTCGGCAACATTTCCCTAAAATGTTGCTGCTGTTGTTGTTGTTTTTGTTGTTATCCTTGTTCCTGTTAACCATCATCATTATTATCATCATCCTGAATATAGAAGGATTCATCAGAACTGACAAATAATTATGTATGTATGTATGAAGGTGTATGTATAGTAGGCGAGTTGATTGATTGGATGTTAATCTTTAATTAAACAATAATTACCACGACTCTATATGTACATATATTTAAGTACGATTGGTTGATTAGAAAATCAGATGAAAGGAAATTATTTTAATTACATTGAGGGCGCCAGCATTTGTTTATTGCACACAGATAGTAAAACAATTTTCTGTTAAAAAAGGTTGTTTTTTGTTATTGCGCAAATAAAATATTGGTTAAGTGGTGAGATGGCCGTCGAATCACTTAACTCATCATGACCATGAATTAACAGATTTCACTGTGACTCAATTCATTTAAAATTTACTATCTATAGAAACACAAAAACACATGAGTTATTTTTGGTACATTTTTGAACTAGCTCTCATCAAGTCATGGCAAAAGTTAAGTTCGATATTTCTGTGGGAAGGTAACCTAGTTAAAATCAGTGAAATATTGTTTCTAAAAAAGGACAAAAAGAAGCAGTTTTTTTTTAATGAAGAGGCTAGGCGACCAGCACAATGCAAGAATTCAACGAATTTTAGCAGAATGCAAGAATTTACCGAATTCTAGCAGAATGCAAGAATTCATGGAATTTTTGATAAAGCGGTGAAAAGACTGAATGGAAATGGGTATAAGATACCTAGAGACTTTACCCCTGACGTTATTTTGTCACATTTTAAAGAGCTGTTGAAAACCGTCAATGCAACAGTATCCTATGCAGTGCCATGCACTGAAAATAGTACACTGGATGCGATAATTACCACCAATGAGCTGATAAATAAGATTACTTCGGAGTTCAACCATGTTTTGGATAGTGGATCGATCTATACCAAAAGGGTTTAAGGAGTCCTCAATTTTTCCTATCCACAAAAAAGGGCGTATGTACTCAAAACCCTGACAATTATCGTGGAATAAGTTTTTTGAACTCTTCATACAAATTTTTTACGGCGATTTTACAAAGACGACTTAATTTGGGGATTACACATAATGGAAGGAGTTGCAAGTCGGTTTAAGAGCCGGTTACTCCACGGTAGACCAAATTTTTGTCTATAAAAGCAAAAAGAAACTTTACTGTTTGTTCGAGGACTTTAAAGGAGCGTTTGATGCGGTGGACGGAAATGCGCTCTCATAAAAACAGGCGTCCAGCAGGGGTGTGCGTTGAGTCCGCTTTTATTTGCACTCTTTGTGAATGACCTTACCGACAATATTGGTGGAGGAGTAAAATTCAAAGTGGCAACGATCGAACCATCCTAATCGCTGCAACTAATGATAAACCAGTTGAAGCGGTACTGTGTAACGTGGAATTTTATGGTCAATTTAAGTAAATCGAAAATAATGATATTCAAGAACGGAAATGCAAGAAATTGCTCAAATGAAAGATGGAGCTACGATTCGAACTTACCTAGGAGTGTGAAGAATCTTAGTTTGAAAAGACACCTTAGTGAAAAACTAATGTAAGCAAAAAGTGCAATCGGAACTTCCTGGGATAAATGTTTGACCAACAAAAACATAGCACATAGTACCAAATTTCGTGTGTTCGAAGCAGTGTCTAGGTCTATTATGCTTTACGCAGCACAGGTTTGGGGGTACAAACAGTACGAAAGTGTGGAAAAACTGCTAAGATTCTTTATTAAAAGAATATTTCATCTCCCACAACACACTAAATTACATGGCTTTGCTGGAAACAGGACTATCGTCTCTTTTCATTCAAGATTTCTCCAGTAAAACTAAATATAGACTACGTCATCAACGTTTTGCTAATGCACAATGGAAGATTACTAAAGAAAGCAGATCTCTATGCAACCAATCAAAGAAGTAGTAGTCAGAATGGCACGAGCTGGCTTTGTGGTGAAGACCATTATTCTTCTTTCCAAAAACTAGTATCAATTCTGATATACAAAAATATGAAACTTCCTACAGTTTGCATTATATATCTGTAACGAGACAGTTAGGTTAGGACGTTAAGTTACTTTAACGTTTCTGCGGTTTTAGAATTCACACACTCAGGCCAAAAGAAAAGGCTCATTATGATACCACATGAACCTAGAGAATTACTTCTTACTAGTAGAACCATTATGAGCTTTTTATAAAGCGAAGGAGATATTTGATATCCTTTTTAGCTAGTTCACTGGGATTATCAAAAAGGTAGTCTCCCAGATGAAGTCTGCGTCTAAGTGAAAGAGCAGAGCAAGTGCAGAGGAGGTGAGAGATTGTTTAATCTTCTTCCCCGTCCATACAGCTCCTGCAGAAGTCATTTGAGACGACACCAAGTCGTATGTCGTATAAGACAGTGTCCCGTTAGGACACCTCTTAGGGAGCTAATATGAAGTCTGCTTTGAGATAGCATGTTGTTAAACTGTGCCACCTAAAATTTGCTAGCTGTTTCTTTTAGCATGAGTTAACATGTAGCTATCGGTATACCTATCTCCTCTCGTGATGCCTCTGTGGCCCGGCACCACAAATAGGTGAATGGTAAATTGCTGCGCCAACTCCTTAAGAGACGATCGACAATCGAGGGCCGTAAAAGATTTGGTTGAGACATAACGTCAAGGGATTTGATAGCAGCCTGACTGGAAGAGAAGATGCTGATATCAGGAGTTGATATCACGTTTTCTCTTAGACAGGAAAGAACCTCTTTGATCGCTATAATTTCCGCTTGGAAGACGCTACAATGATAAGGGAGGGGGCGTTAAGTAAAGATGCTCGCTGTCACTTGTTTACTGAAGATGTCAAGGGGTGTCAGATGGAGGAGAGTGTCTAACGCTGCTGAGGGTGTGGTTCTCAACGCCCCCCTTATGCAGAGACATGGAGTGCGTTTGACTCTGCTGCGTTTGTCGTAGTATGTGATTTTCTCAAGTGCAGTCCACTATACTGCAACCCGGTACATAAGTATTGGTCGGATGACCGATGTGTATAGCCAGTATGTTATGCGAGGTTGAAAACCCTATTTGCCTCTTATGAATTTCTTGCAAAGGAAAAGAGCTGCTGTAGCCTTTTTAACTCTTTCCTGAATATAAGGTTTACAACTTAATTTTTTGTCCAATATCAGACAAAGATATGTAGCTTCATTGTTAAAAATTAGTGGTACACCTTTTATTGAAAGAGGTACAATTATTGGAATCTTGTATTTCCGTGTGAAAAGGACGTGTTTTGGGGACGGCGATATCAACATCATCGGCATACGCAACCACTCTGTAGCCTTCCCTCTCAAGGGGTATTAGTAGTTCGTTAAGCACTATGTTCCACAGAAGAGGGGACAGAACACCACCTTGTGGAGTGTCTCTACTGACAGACCTTTTTGTGCAAAAATTCCCCAACTTAGGTTAATGGTCCTGCTTTTTAGCATTAGATTAATAAACTCACTGATTGAGTATTCGACGTTTAAGGTCGTCATAGCTGAAGTGATAGCGGATGTGTCAACGTTGTTGAAAGCGCCCTCAATATCCAAGAAGGCCACCATAGTGTATTCCTTTTTCTCTAGGGAGTATTCGATAGTTCTAACCAGAATGTGCAAGGCTGTTTCTACCGATTTCCCTTTGAAGTATCAATGCATTTACGTTTATGGATATAAATCAATCGTTTCACAGTTTTGAGAATGAATGATGATAGACTAATAGGTCTAAGGTCATTAGAGTTGACATGCTAGCATTTGCCCGCCTTGGGAATGAAAACTACCTTTACATCTCTCCATCGCTGAGGTGTATAGACCAGATTTATAAAACTTTTGAAGATCATCTCCATGATCGGCAAAGTTATATCAAGGGTAAGTTTTAGCTCAGCTGGTTCGATTTAATCTGGAGATTTATAAGACCTTGAGGAAAAGTTAAGTTAATACCCGACCCAGGACGGTTTGTCGTATTAACGGATTTGGAGCTATTCGGGAAGTGGGTGTCTAGTAGCAGGTTTAGCGTTTATTGCAAGAGTTAGTCCATGTACCATTTAAGTTTTTAAGACAATTAGGCGTGTTTGGATTTGTTGAGAAAATCTTCCTTATCCTTGATGCCTCCGAGGATTCTTCTATTGAGCTACACAAGGATCTCCTAAGTATCTTTTGGCTATTCTCAATTCTAGTTTATACTTATTGAGGGATTCTTTATAATGTGTAGTCTTTTTTGCTCGATTGAAAAGCCTTCTACAACCTTTCCTGAGTATTTCTAGTTCAGCAGCCCACCAATATGGTTTCTTCTTTCACTGCACTGTAGTGGAGGGCAAGCAGTTTCCATAGCTTTATTGAGGTAAGCTCATAGACTTTTTGATCAAGTTCAAGAGCGCAAAAGGGTGGATCAGAAAGTTCTGGTTTTATCAGACTTTTCAGAGTCGCCCTATATTTTGGCCAATCTGTTTTCCTATATAATTCCGTAATTGGATCGGTTCTGGGGACTCTTCAATAAGTATGAATGGGAAGTATCTATGATCGGATAACGAGTGCTCCTTTGATGCTCTCCAGTTCAGTATTTTATTTGAGAGATGTAAAGAGACAAGAGTTATATCTAATACTTCTTGTCGATTTTTAGTAACGAAGGTTGGTTCACTACCAACATTACTTACTACTAGATTAGTTATTATTATGTTATCTAAAAGAGACTCACCTCTGTTATTTATATCCGTGCTAACCCACGTAGTATGGTGCGCAGTGGCGTCGCAGCCGATAACCCGGTTGGATTTACGTCTTGTTGATTCAGCGACCGTCTTCTCTATAGTGCGCCTTGGTGGTCGTGACCAAAATACGCTGATACCAGCCAGTAGGCTTGTCTATTACCAGACAGTGAACCAGCCACTTATTATTATGTTTGATCGTGTGTAGCACTTATTTTTAATCCAGAAAGTTCTGCTCTCCGTTTTTAATTTAGGTTGTTTGCGATCATACTGACATTGAACAACTTCAAAAACAGTGTAAATGATTTGAAAACCTGTATATTTAAGTAAGATACACTTCTTTTACTTTATTCAAATTTAAAAAACACAACTTAGTTTGTAAAATAAAAAAAAGAGGCTGGCACAGATAATTTCCCTGATAAAATCACATCTGTCGATTTTTCCTTGCTTAAAACTTTATCAAAACATTAATGTATTCATAACAATATTTTGTGTAATATAAATAATTTGAAGTCAATATCTTTGTTTGTTCTCGTAATACTTGAGCAAGTTCTTTGTGGTTTTTGTGTTTTAAAATTACTAACAATATTTTGCATATGGAGAAATGGTTTGAACTCAAAATCTATTTTGGTGAACGAGATTTATAGTCAAAAACCAATTTTTCATTATTTAAGTGCTATTTTATTTCGTGTATAAACATATGAAAATTGTATTTTCCTAAGAACAATATCAACAACGAAAAAACTGACTGAAGTATTTTTATAAATACAAATTGACTGAATGTTAAAATCAACATATACATATTTTCTATAAGATGAAATTCGTTTGAAGCCAATATTTTTTTTAATTTTTGAAATGGTATTTAAGTCGATAATCATTTTTTTTTTGACAGGAGGAAATCTTCAAAAGTCACTTGGCAGTATTCGACACCAAGTAGTGTGGGACTCTTAACCACTTAAACCACCTCTTCATTAGGACAAATCTTGAAGGAACGCCTTCCAATTTTTCTTTTTTAACTTTGTACAATCACTTTGGGGGAAGTTTAAACTTTTAATACTTTCCCATGTTTTTTTCTAGACCATAAGCTTTTGAGGCTTGATTCTTCTTAGTCTCCGAACATGGTTTCTTATATTCCAGACGGACTCCATTTTAGAATTAGTATGACTTTGCAGTCTCTGGTTGTGCGATATAGCATATTTTTTAACAACTTCTGTAACCATTTCTATTTGTAAGTCACGATGTAGATCGGTATTTCTTATGTACCAAGGTGCATTAACTATTCCACGAAGGACTTTGTTTTGGAATTTTTGAATGATTTCGGTACATTTTTCTATATTTCAAGTTTAGTTTTTCTCTTTTCTCTTTGATGTGCTCTTTCCACTTTAGCTTTGCTTCCAAAGTCATTCCGAGGTATTTGGCCGTATTGACGTATGGTACAGCTTGATTATTAATGAATATTGGAATATTGTTTATCTTTTTATTTGTTAAGTTTATACGTGAAGATTTTGTTTCATTGAGTTTGATAAGCCATTTTTCGTCCCAAGCTATCACTGTGTCGACGGCATTTTGTAGTTTTACTGCTGCCTTAGAGACACATTTGTCGGGTACCAAACTGCGGTATCATTTGCCAAAGTAGCCATTATGGTGTGATTACCAACTGGAATATCTCTTAATGTATAGTAAAGACAGGTCCTAGGACCTAGGACACTTCCTTGTGGTACACCGGCTTCTATTTTCTACAATTCCAAGTATTCTTGATCGTACCTTACTCCAAATAATCGGTCTGAGATGTACGATTTTAATATTTCAAAGTACTGCCTGGGAAGATCCCTTTGCAGCTTGTACTCAAGTCCTCATGCCAAACCTTGACAAAAGCTTTAGCAACATCTAAGAAAATAGCTGAACATAATTTTTTTTCTTCTGATGCCTTTTCCGATATTCTATGAACTTAGTCTATCATGGAATGTTTATTTCTAAAGCCAAGTTGATAGTTTGGGATTAACCTTCTTTCTTCTATGATTTTGCTAAGTCTCTTCAGAAGCAGTTTTTCAAAAATTCCTGCCATAATTGGGTTAAGCGATATTGGTCTGTAAGCCGTCACTTCTGTAGGTGGTTTACCTTGCTTTGGTATGACAATTACTTCAGAAATTTTCCAATGGTGCGGGACATACCGGTGCTTAAAGCATGCATTTATTATATATTGGAGTTTTATGAAGCAGTATTTAGACCGTAACCTGGTGATTTTTCATTTGATAGTTGATTTAAACACATACTTTCCATTTCTATAAGTCTTACAATTGGTATTTTACTTTCATCTTTCTTATCAACAAACTGATAATCAAATTTTAACCAAGTGTTAAAAAAAAAAGAACAAGTCTATATGTATAATTACTTATAATGTTACTCTCTTTGTTTCTCTTAAAAAATTTGTATAAATAAGACTTTGAATAAGGCCATAAGTCAGTCATTCTTTTGATTTACAACGTACCTCATACATTTTTCGAACTAATTAAAATCACCCCATTGAAAATAATATATTTTGGTGTTGTCTCTCATTTTATTTGGAACATTTTTTTAACATTTGGTGCCGAAACCCGGGAAGAGAGACGGGAAATATTCGTTGAAGCAATGGAGGTGATAACGCGCGGTACTTTCCGAACATCGTTGACGAAAATTGTAAAAGCGGCGTCAGAATATTTGGAAACAGAGTGTCATTTAAATGATGAAAACGCGAGTCGGTTCGAAGAATTCGAGGAAGAACTCGTAACTCTTACTGAACGTTTGACAGCGGTCCATGAGAAGCTTCGCGATGCGGATAAGCAAGTGGTGGCTAAGAATTTAATTAAGCCCGAAGATCAAGAGAGAGAGTTCGATAGGATGGCGGAATACGAGGACACGGCAATCACGCATTTAGCCAAGCTAAATAATCGCCTACGGAAATTGCGTCTCAAGCAAAATCCACTCAACAATCCAGCCGACACCATAAACCACAATAGTTCGATTCCCCTTGTTGCACCATCTCATAAAAGCAACATACGTCTTCCAAAGCTGTAATTGAAAAAATTCGATGGCAATATGCGCGATTGGATGCCCTTTTGGGACCAATTTAATAGCGCCGTTCATCAAAATAATCAACTGTCGGCAGCAGAAAAATTTAATTATCTTGAGGATGTGCTGAGTGGGGCGGCGAAGAAAGCTATATCTGGTTTTACTGCTACATCATCATGCTACGATGCAGCAGTTGCATTGCTGTTAGAACAGTATGGTGATACTGAAAAGCTAATTGACAATCACATGCAAAAATTAATTTCTCTGAGTCCAGTTACGGTTAAATCAGATGTTGTGGGTTTGCGAAATTTATACAATCACGTTTCAACTTCTATACGTTCTCTTACATCACTACAAGTCGCTCCTCAGAGATATGACGTCATGTTAAAATCTATTCTCTTACGCTGCCTACCACCAGATATGCGAGTTGATTATCACAGGAGAAAAAACGGAGATAGCGGAACATGTAAAGACGATGAAGCAGCTGCAGCAGAGACCAGTCAACACAGTGACGATGCTTCTGAAACGCAAACTTCGTTATATGGCATGCATGACCGTGGTGTGAACAGTATATTGCGATTTCTGAAGAAAGAGGTAGAAGCATTAGAGAGAAGCAGAGTCACCACCACCATACCATCAACACGTACGCATACAAAGGCATCCCCAACAACTGCAGCGAGTCTGATAGGAACGAAGTCAGAAGAGAACGACAATTGTTTGTTCTGCGATTCAAATACTCACCAGACAAAAAATTGTGAATCAGTGTCTGTGCAGCAAAAAAGAGATCTTATTCGAAAAGACAACCGTTGCTTTCGTTGTGCAAAAAAAGGTCATATGTCCAGAAAATGCCGCAGTAGTAGGTTTCTTAAATGCACAAAGTGTGGTGGAAAGCATATACCTTCGTTGTGCGAGAAAAAGAAAGAAATTAAAGAATCGAAAGACGACATCAGTTATGCTACGAGTATGTGTGTGCAAAATTCCGTTGACTGTGTTTTTCTTAAAACGGCTCGTTGTATCGCAGTTGGGAATAAAGAACAAAGCAGAATTTTGCGAGTTGTAATTGATGGTGGAAGTCAACTTAGTTTTGTTAAGGAAAGCGTGGCTAAAAAATTAAATCTTTTAAAGCAATACAAAACAGTACAGTTGTCCGTGATGCCTTTTGGAACTAAGCAAAGAGCACCAACTAAATCTTTTAAGAAAATTAAATTGCGAGTCCAAAGTCAGTACGCGGAAAAAATTATCGAAATTGAGGTTGTTGTTGTACCCGAGATTTGTGCCAATGTGCTAAGCGCTCCAGACCCACTTTGCAAATCATTTTGTGGATTAAAACTGGCTGATTGTGTCGTCGCAAATCTCGAAGTTGAGGAAGAGATTAGTCTTTTAATCGGTGCAGATCATTATTGGTCTGTTGTTACGGGGAAACAAGAGCGCTTATCAAGTAGTTTGCGAGCGGTAGATACGGTTTTCGGTTGGACGCTCCAAGGCACTCACCCGAATAAAATGCGTGCTGAGAAAAGTAGTGTTGTGCAGCCGTTGGTAATTTGCAATGCCTGCACCACCAGTGAGCAGGATTTTGCAGCGCTTTGGGCATTGGAATCCATCGGGATTTTAGGAGAAGCACCAGAGAGAAAGCGCCTAACCGAGGAAATGACAAGCAAGTATATCAAACGAGTCGGCTGTCGTTATAAAGCCAGCTTGCCATGGAAAGAGCCGAATGTTGTGTTTGACAGCAACAAAAGTATTTCGGGAACTTGGAAGAAGAAGCTAAGCTGGGACGAGAGCTTACCAGACGATTTAAATTCCGAATGGGAGGACTGCAGCAGAAATATATTACAACTCAAAGACATGGCCATACCAAGATCAGTTTTCCCGGCAATATCAATGAGGACGGTGATTCAGTGTCACATTTTTGCAGATGCCAGCTTGAAGGCTTATGGTGCAGTTGCATATATCAGAGTGGTCGATGCAAAAGGGCAAGTATCAGTTTCATTTTTATGCTCAAAGAGTCGCGTAGCACCTATGAAGATGGATGGGAGCGATGAGCTCACGCTTCCGAAGTTAGAGCTCACTGCAGCATTAATCGCTGCCAGATTGTGCGAGTACCTTAGAAGTTCACTAAAAATTCCAATCAAAGAGTACTTTCTATGGACCGATTCCAAAATTACCTTAAATTGGATATACGGACAGTTGCAGAAATGGAAACCATATGTCCAGACTAGAGTTGAAGAAATTCGCCGTCATACTTCCGTTGCTGATTGGAGTCACTGCTCAGGCAAAGACAACCCGGCCGATTTGGTTACAAGAGGGATATCTGGAGAAAAGTTGCAGTCATCAGCTATTTGGATCGGTGGACCTAGTTGGCTGAAAGTTCCTGTTCTTGATACTTGTAAGGAAATCGCAGATTGTCAAAGTCAATTGAGTCTATTAACACAAACTGAAGAAAGCATCCGTGACCAAAAGAAGAAGGAACCGATGGAGGCCATCGTGAACTTCCAAAATTTTAGCACATGGCTAAGGTTGTTGAGGGTGACTTGCTGGGTTTTGCGGTTTGTTCACCGCAGACAAAGTTTTGAGAAGTTCTTGACTGAGGAGGAGCTAGGCGATGCCGAGCTTTACTGGCTAAGGTATGTACACAGAACAAAATTTACTAATGAATACTTTTCTTTAAAGAAAACTGGCGTTTTGGAATTGTCATCCGAAATTCTAAAGCTAAGTCCGTTACTAGACGACAATAGACTTATCAGAGTAGGAGGCAGGCTCCAGATGCTTGAAGAAACTTACGATATCAAGCACCCAATCATTTTGCCGTCTGACCATCATATCACGGATCTTATTGTTGATGACTTTCACCGAACAACGTTACACGGAGGAGTAAACACCGTCCTAGCTAAGATGAGAGAACGATTTTGGGTCATCAAGGGCCGACAGGTAGTAAAGAAGCGGATCAACAGCTGCATCGTTTGTAAAAAATTGTTTGGGCAGCCCGCTTCCCAGCCATTCGCACCACTCCCACTACATCGAGTTACTTTAGACAGGCCTTTCAATAATGTTGGTATTGATTTTGCTGGGCCTCTTTTTTACATAACTGACGATGGTTCTTCGATGCGTAAAGCATATTTGCTGGTCTTCACCTGCGCGGCTGTCAGAGCAGTTCATATCGAGCTAACCACGAGCATGTCCACTGATAGTTGTATCATGGCTTTGAGACGTTTTATAGCAAGACGTGGTACCCCATCTGCTATATACTCCGACAATGCTAAATCTTTTCGGCGAGCCTCATTTGAACTGAGAGGTTTCAATGATGTTCTACAGGGAGAAGGTCTGCCCGACTTTCTAGCGAATAGCCGGATAAGGTGGAACTTTATCGTTGAGCGAGCTCCCTGGTGGGGAGGCTTCTGGGAGAGGATGATAAGAACAATTAAGAATGTTCTCAAAACGGTCATTGGTAAGGCCAAATTAAATTTTGAACAATTGAGAACTTTACTTACAGAGGCTGAAGCTTTGGTGAATGAAAGGCCCCTTACTTACCTTTCCGAAGATGTCTTGGGATCACCGCCTCTGACACCGGCACAATTCCTACACATGCGCTTCACAACAACCGGCCAAAATCTATCTAAAGAGCTTAATTCTTCGGGCTTGAGAGAACTGTGGCAACATCGAATGAAGTATTTCGCAAAGATGACAATAAGATGGCGAATCGAATACATGCAGCAGCTTAGGTCTTTTCACTCATCTAATCCGAAGACGTCAAAGCAGTTACGAGTTGGAGATGTGGTTCTGTTGTATGACAGTGCTAAGCCACGTATACAGTGGGAGATGGTAATGGTTAACCAGACGTTCGAGGGCCGAGATGGAAAGGTTCGAGCTTGCGAGGTGAGATTTGCAGACAGACGATTAATGCGAAGACCAGTCCAGCTCCTTTATCCATTGGAGCTAGCGAATTCTGCCCGGGCCGCAGGATGTTAAAAAAAAAAGAACAAGTCTATATGTATAATTACTTATAATGTTACTCTCTTTGTTTCTCTTAAAAAATTTGTATAAATAAGACTTTGAATAAGGCCATAAGTCAGTCATTCTTTTGATTTACAACGTACCTCATACATTTTTCGAACTAATTAAAATCACCCCATTGAAAATAATATATTTTGGTGTTGTCTCTCATTTTATTTGGAACATTTTTTACAATGTTTTTATTTTTTGTAAAAAAAACTCTCAATATTCTACTGAATGTAGCAAAGTATATTTTTTATAGGACGGACAAAATTTAAAGCCAATATCTTACATTTGTAAAAAGATATTTAAGTCGAAAATCAGTTTTCCCTAACGATTGAGATAAACAACGAAAATATTTTGGTTTTTTATTTATTTTCTTTATTATATCTTATTTCATATTAAAATTTCATATTTTGTTCTGTTATGTTCTAAAAGGATGTCACTGTCTTCAGCTAGGCTGCCCTTCACTATTAGATTGTTGGATTAAAACTAACTTAAAATCTATCATGAACTCTTCGTCTAGGTATTGGGTTGAAAATAATTCTAATTGGAGTCGTTATCGTTATTGGTTCTTGAGATATTTTATGTTTCACAACATCGAGAAAACTCGAAAACCTACAACCTTTTAAGCAAGACAAATCGACAGAAGGGGTGGGAAATTATCAGTGTGTGTCTCATCCCAGCCTCTTTTTGTTTAAGTATTTGTTTTTATATTAAGTCCTCAAACTCTTATAAAATTGTATTTATATGGTTAAAGCCATACCAGAGGTGGAGGCAAAATTCTTACATCCTCTCAAGAAACGCAAACATCTCTCAGCATTTTTAGTATGTTCCATAATAGAAAATGTTGTTTCAAAAAACCTAGTTTCTAAATCCAGCGTTTTAAATGGTATAAATTTGGTTTGTAAAATAATGACGTCGATGTATACAAAATAAGACTTTCAAAACTATTAAAAGGATATTTCAACAGAAAACAGTTCAAACATAAACTGTTGATACCATATGTAATTTTGAAAACTCATAGCTTTAACAGACACTTTTTGTATATTTATAAGTCATAAAGTCTTAAGCTAATATTTAATCCAAGAAATCCCTTTCCTATAAATTGAATTATATTTAAATTTCTAAATAAACTACATAATCCTTTTTACAGTCGACTATTAAAATTACAAAAGTTTTCATTTAAAAACTAATCAAAAAAGTTAAATCGACCGTACCCATAAGTCTTTGAAATCCTTAAAAAATCCTTTAAAAATGAAACTAAATTAAAAACACAACTTTAATTCTTTTAACATTAAATTAAAAAAAATAAAAAGAATCTCTGGCACTTCTGTCCATTATTCAAATTTTTAATCTCTATTACTCAGCAACACCATTGCATCCATATGCATATACGAATAAAAGAATAGATTGAAATTATCCTAATTGTTTTCTTCCTTCGTTCCATAAAAGTGGTCTGCTTTCAACCACCCTCCTTCTATCTAACATCCTTGCTCGTTCTTTTGTATTTCGCAAAATGTTATATTACTCCACCAACGAACAATGGCAACCAATTGACATAGATTTCCTCTCTTTTTAGTCCTGAATTTTTATATCTTTCACGAATTCTGCTTTCTCTTCAAAAAAAAGGACGAAAACAGAAAATAGATCAGTGATAGGTCAGCCACATGGCTAGAACAGATTTTGTTAAAACATTGCAAAAATAAATGAAGAAAAAAAAAGAAAATATCTCTAAAAGTTAGTTGAAGAAGATAGGTTCCTGCTGCTATACCCTCTCATCCTACAGTTGTACCTACTCCTATATAAACATAAAAGAATTGTGGACAGACGACTGACTATACGTCTCCTCTCATATACAATTGCTCTTCCAGTGTTCCACTTCATGTTCCATAGAGAAGTAATTAACGTAATGGCTTTTCAAGGAACAAACTTTTGTTCTCCATCCGTCCAAAGTATAGTTCTTCATCACAGCGAGCGAGACAGAGACAGGGACACAAAACCATGGCAGCCAGCATTATAAACGCACGAGATGACCGGAACGGAAGGGGCCATCGCATGCATCATGGGACGAAGAAAGAACCCTCTCGTGTTCCTTAATGGGTCACAAGGAAATGGTTTCTATATCTTTTGCTCTGGCATTCACATCCAACATCCATATCTATGCGAATCTCGGACAGCAGAGCAAACCATTGGCCAGAAAACAACTTCAAAGTAATGACCATCATCAGGTAATGGAGACTCTTCATTCACGAAGTGGCCCCAGCCCAGCAAAGAATATTGAGATGATTCTTTAAAGAACAAACCTCTACTCCTCTCCTAGCAACCATTCTCGTCTCTTTATCCTCTCTATAAGACTCTCGAGACACGAGTCTGGATCTGGATATTTAAGTTCGTCCGTAGAGTCCGGCATAAGAGTCCTCAACAAGAAAACGAATAAAATCAAATTCACATTAAATAAAAGAGTGTTAATTTTTTAATCCAATAGAAAAGACAGAAAAAGAACACGAACAAGAACTATAGAAGAATAAGAAGAAGAAGTTTTCTGGAGTTTCCTTGGAAAAGTTTCGAGGTTAATTGTAGAGATGTTACCTTACCTATAAAAGTATATACATATATATCTGTAACTTAATCTGAACTTAAGGTTTATAAGGATATACCTGTACGTATAAAGTAAAAGATTTCTGCACAAAGTAAAACTGTGATTTTTGGGTCAAACCAGGTGAAAGTTGTTAAGAATTAGTGTTAAGCTAGAGTTGAGGTTCCTTGTTCGTTTCAAGAAAATGGCTCTATTTGGATTAACTTTGAGTTCGGGGGGTTTGAAGGTTAATAGGTTCTGTTGTAAAGGTTTTCTTTTTGTTGAGGTATACATTTTTAAGTTGGCAACGATATTTTAAATGGCAGCCATTTTGTCAGCTGTCAAGTAACTTACTTTTGGCTTGCTTTGGCATTTAAAAAATTGAAGCAACAGTATAACCTTAAAAGGTGTAGATTCGGTGAATAGCCCTAAGACCGTTGAATAAAATAAAAGAAGTTGGCCTTTGGTATGGCGATTTAACGCCACTCCACGCCGAGCCGCGTCGGTTTCAATAACATCTGTGGGGATATTTGAAGTCTCTAGTCTACGTCGATAATACGATTGACCACTCAAGGACTAAAAGACCTCTGAATGATCGTAGGAGTAAAATTCTTAGTTTGCATGTCAGTGTGACAGCTATCAAATTCCCAAATAAGAGTTAACCACTCCCACCTAACAAAATCTAACTGAAATCTTAATAGAACAGATCTTAAACTGTCAAACTAAATAATTTATTTCTTTTTGTTGTTTAGAGTATTCAAAGCTCTAAACTTGTATCACTTTTTCCGCTCAGTACGTTCAACGAGCTCGTACAAATGTTTTCTCTAGGTCATAAGCTATAGATATGTCAGCGTGACAGCTGTCAAAGTAACAAATGGAACTAGGCCTTCAACCTTATCAAATCGCACAGATCTTAATAGAATAAAGTCTACAGCCCTGTGTGAACTAGGGCCTCACCCAACAAACTTCTCCATCCAGCTCAGTCCCTAGCACCACTCCCCTTCGATGCCTACGGGACCGTAGATCGCACGAAGAACTTTTCTCTCGAACCGACCCAAGGTGCTTTCCTCCGTTTTTGTCATAGTCCATGCTTCTGCACCGTTTGCAGGACGAGGATGATAAGGGTCTTATATAGCAACACTTTGATCCCTCGAGAGAGGAACTTACTACTCAATTGCTTTCTTAGTTCAAAGAAACAGCGGTTAGCAAGAGTTATGTTGTTTTTTGTGTTTACAGCGGAGCCTAGGTAGACGAAGTCCTTGACTACATCAAAGTTACGTCTGTCAATGGTGACGTTTTTTCCAGAATCTGCCGTAATGTGAATATTTGATCAACTGTGGACTTTCCTGGTCAAAAGCCACACTAATAAGGACCAATCAGGTTGTTGACGATGGGCTTAAGACGTTCACATATTACGGCAGACAAGATCTTAAGGCGATGTTAAGTAGACTGATTCCTCTATAGTTGGTGCTGTTTTCAGCTTAGATATGGCAATCTTTACTTCGTCTAAGTCGGAGGGACGGGATTGTTGGCTTTCGTTGTCTATGTTGAATGGATCATCCTCCTGACAGCGGAATTTAGTTCGTCGTTGCCGTAATACAATCTACAGGAGTGGTCCTTCCATATCCTCAGCATTGACTGCGGTTCCACTATGATGTTTCCACTTTCGTTTTTGCAGTCTTCAGTTCTAGGTTTATGTACCTGTGAATTTCGTTTCACCTGTTCATAAAACTTTCGAACTTCATTCCTGCTTTTATGCAGCGCCGCTTTGCGTGCCTGTTGTTTGGCTGCATTTGCTGCCGACATTCCTACTCAAACCAGGGGTTCCTTGTTGGTGGTTGTTTGAAACCCAGCACATCCGAGGCGGCTTCTCTGATTGCATCTTGGCAATGTTGCCACTGGTTTTCGATACATTGTGTTGGCGGCAGAGAACATCGACAGATGTTACTTGTTACTCGGTCGGAAAAGGATTTGGCGATCTCTGGCAATTGTAGCCGTTCGATGTTGTACCTTCTCCCAGCACCTCCCTGTTTTGCTAGTGCTACCTTGGCTACAACGAGAAAGTTCATACATTTATGATGCTGGAAGCGTGTCTGGCTTCGATCGCAATATTATATTTAATCTGGTTGACGGTAGATTGATCTGGAGAACTCCAAGTTCCTTTGTGGATGTTGAGGTGTGGAAAATGCGTCCTTGCTACCATGACATCAACAGTAAATCCGTCCGTATCCGAGGCTTGTTGGTGATTTGCAATAATGAAGTTTTTAAGTGTCCAGGAAGTCACGCCGACGGCACAACCCCCAACCTGGAGGGCCAGATCCTTAGTATAACTCCAAGAATGGGGATCTGGGTAAAACCGCTCCTTATAGGCCTGATGGGCTCCGAATAAGTCGAAGAAGCCTTGTAATGTGTTCACTTAGTAGTTCAACCTTACTGGAAATGTTAACGCCACCGTTGATTCCATCTCGGGAATTCCTCCGCTGCCATCTGGATAAGGAGAGGTGCCTTAGTGGAAACACCTCTCCCCCCTCTCTCGTTTGCTGCCCCCAACAACTTTCCACTTGGGTTGGGACCCAATCTCCAGTTGAGGTGCTAGGCACCCGATGTTCACCGCGGGGAGGTGAGAGTAGGAGTTAATAGATAGAGGTGGGTTTTGAGAAAATACCTGTGGAAGCTTGTGTCCTCTTGAATGCAAATGTCTACCATTTGAACATCATTCACATATGGCAAATAAAATATTTGCTTTTAAAGAAAAGCATGAAGAAATAAGAAGTAAACAGCTACAAAATTGTCCAACAATGGAAATGGCTATAAAGGACCTCATTGACATCTCTGAAGAAAACTGCCTACCAATATTGAATTACTAAACAGCATTGTCAAAAGAATTTGAAAAAAGGTTTCATGATATTAGAAAAATAAAAAAAATGCTTAACGCTTGTAGAAAACCCATGGCATCTGGAAACAACGCTTATCTCACGGGTGGCTTCTGTTTTAATCAAGATCAGGGAAATTTTGTTTGGATTTTATACACGATTAATATTTTGAAGCTCTGTTTAAGTAAAAAAGGGGAATACTTAGAATTTCGAAGCATTACCACGTTGATCTAAATTTGTTTGCGAATCTTCATTTTCGAGAATGAAATATGCAAACAAAATTTAGAAACAAACTATCGGACTCCCATATAGATGATGTCATTAGGTTTGCATGCTGCAACAAGACAGATCTAAATAAAATTTCAGAAATGTGTTTTCAATTAAAAAATGACATTTAAATATTTTCAATAAGTAAATAAACATATAATGTACATATGTACATATGTATGCACATTAAAATAAGTATTATTATTTACGATAAATGTCTCGTGGCCCGCGGTAACGTTCTAAAATGATCAATGTGGCCCATTAAAAAAAAGAGGGTGGGATGCAACCCACACTAATAACTTCCAATCCCGTCTGTCTATTTGTCTTGCTTAAAAGTTTGTCTATATGCAGTCGCATCAATTTTTACCAAATTTGCGTACTATTTTTTGTAGATTTTATTATTTAGGGAAAAACGGACTGTTGGATTTTTATATAAAAATGAATGAATATCGAAAACAATATTTTATGTGAAATAAAATAAGTTTCAAGCCAATATTTTTAATTTTTGAAAAGCTATTTGAGTCGAAAATCATTTTTTACCAACTTATGTTAATTTTTTTTCCGGTTTTTAATTTTATGTTAGAAAAGTGTCAATTCTATTTTTTTCAAAATTTAACTGAATGTTGACAACAATATTTTTTGAAAGATAAAAGTAAACTAAAGCCAGTATCTCAAAGTTTTAAAAAGATATTTGAGTCGAAAATCAATTTTTGCCAACTTTTATTAAGTTTTCTTTTAGTTTTTTATTTTTTGTAAAAAACTGACAATTTGATTTTTCTTAACATTTTTTTAAATGTTGAAAACAATATTTCTTATAAGATAAAATAAGTTTGAAGCCTAAATTTCAAGTTTTTGAATCGATATTCAATTTTTACCAACTTTGAGTAGTGTTTTTTTTAGATTTTTTTTGTAAAGAAAACTGTCCATTCGATTTTTCTCAAAATTTTATCAGATGTCAAAAACATTATTCTTCCTTGCACAAAATTGCTTTGGAGATGAAATCATATTTTAGTCGTACAATTTTGTAGGTGACAAATTTTTTTTTTCAGTTTTTTTGATTTATAAAAAAACCGTTAAATGGATTTTTTTCAAAAAATATATTGCTTTAATATCACGATACAATATATTATATAAAATTTAATTCAAGTCTCTAGCGTTTTTGGTTCGTAAGATATAGGTTAACCAAAATTTTCTTTTTTTTCCAACTGCTATGGTAAGAAAAACCACCCAAGCAATTTTCTTAAGAGCCCTTTCTCCATCTCTCTGCCTCATTATCTGTATAACAAAATTTATTTGAAGTTGATATCTCTTCTGGTTCTTGAGCTATTTACGACCAAAAAAACGTCGCGAACGCACTGACGTACATACGTACACACGCATTCACAGACATCTTTCTAAAGTCTTTTATTTCGACTCTAAGGACCTTGAAACGTCGAGTAATGTCAAAATTTTCAATTTGACAAATCGGACCAGTTACAATAACTTCCTATTTGAAGTTAACAAGTATATTTTTGGAAACAAATCCAAAGCACGTTTTTTTATAAATCGAAAAATCTGAAAAAAAATGTGCTACTTCGAAAATTTTGCGAATACAAAATGATTTCATCTCCAAAACAATTTTGTGCAACGAAAAAAAAAACCTTTGTAACATTTGGTAAAATTTTATTGACAGTTTTTTTTATAAAAAATAAAAACTTAAAAAACAATTCTCAAAGTTGTTAAAAATTGAGGTTCCACTCAAATATCTTTTCAAAAACTTGAGATTATGACTTCAAACTTATTTTATATTATAAAAAATATTGTTTTCAACATTCGGACAAATTTTGAGAAAAACAGCTTTCTTAAAAAAATGAAAACCTAAACAAAAAAAAGATTTAAATTTTTTAAAAATTAATTTTCGACTCAAATGTCTTTTCAAAACTTTTAAATATTGGCTTTAAACATTCAGTTGAGTTTGTAGGAAAATCTAACTGACATTTTTTTTACAAATAATAAAAACATTATACTAAAACTCGGTAAAAATTTACTTTCGACTCAAATAGCTTTTCAAAAATTAAAAAAATTGTCTTCAAACTATAATAATAATAATTTTCGATATTCAGTAGTTTTTTTTTAAACGAACAGTCCCTTATTTCATAAAGAAATGAAATCTACAAAAAATAATACGCAAATTTTGGTTAAAATTGATGTTCGGTTCTTAATATCTCTCAAAATAATATCATTCATCCACTTTGTAAAAATTTAAGAAATGCTACTAAACTTGATAAAAATTTGTATTCGACTAAAAATCTATTGAACAAAACTAGAATTTGAAACTAAACTGTTTCTTGATATGAAAAATATTGTTGGTAATTTAATTTTTTTTAAGAATAATTCAAATTTTTTTAACCCAATACGAAAACCTATAAAATTTTGAAGAAGACAAATCGACAGACGGGATATAAAGTTATCAGTTTTGGTCGCACCCCAGCCTCTTAAAAAACTCCGCGGGACCTTATATCTCAGATAAAACAAAATATCTCTATTCAATTTTGTTTGCCTAACTGATCTGGTGTTACATTTTTCAAAGTGACAGATGTCAGTGTAGTTGTTTCAAAAGTAATAGATGTTAGTATGACATTTTTAAAAGTGACAGATGTCAGTGTTACAACCATCAAAGGAAGAAATCAGTAGACAGGTGCCAAAAAAGAATTTGTTCAATTCCTCCCTTTTCCAACTAAAACTTTTGTTCATGGAAAGTGTCTTTTGGCAGTAGGAGTTGAAAAATCTCCCGAGATTGAGTCTTGTCATTAAAAGTGTTCTTAAATTATATCTTCGAATTCGGTATTAAAATCTGTAGGTTATCTCCCCCCAGATAGTTTTGAAAGTTACAGATGTTACCATGACAGAACCTCCTAGAAAGGAACAAGATGTTTTTAAAATTGGGACATCTTGAGTATAAAAAGTTTGTTTATCTCCTGAAAACATAAGTTTCACATCCTTGAACAATGGTGGTTTTTCAACAACCAATTTTCGAAAACGAATTCCCTTTTGACATACTTATATAATTTTGCGTCTACATCAACAAATACTCCATTCTTTGTGGATGCAAATGCACCAACTAAATTTTCACCCATGAAAAGTTGTTTTGTTTTGAATTCAATGCCTTTTAGCGCCGAATAACTTTTAGCTAAAGGAATTCCCATTAGCTTTTAGATGATTTTCTAATTTAGTCCCTTTTGTGGAATTAAATGTGTGTGAGTGCAATTTCATACATTATACTATCTGCATATACATTTTTGTCTATATCTATATAAAGTTTTGAAAGAACACTCCTAGGTTTTGTTTTCAAAGTTTTTGGTGATGGTTTTTGAGTGTACATATTTTGTATATCCAAAATAAGCACACATTTTCAATACGATGCAACTACACACCGACTTCTATAACTATTATACATTTTGATGGAACATTTTTGTCGTTTGCGTCACCTTGTTTTGGTTGTCGTCCTTGTCGTTCCGTGTAAATGTTGTACAATTTAGAAAACTATTTGCGGAATCGCAGCATGAAATGGATTTAAATTGTATGCGGTTCTATGGTCGAATGGCTGTGTTTTAGTTTAGATTTGGTGGTGAATTTGAATTGTAGTTGAATTCTTTTGTCTTGCCGAAAATTGGTAATTTGAACATTGGCCAAATTGTAGATTTGGTAAATTCTTCATTTAAAACTATTTAAGATGATTCCGATGTTAAAAATAGTTTAAATTTGTTTTTTTCGGTTGATATTGATTAATTTCGGACTGTGGAAAATCACAATATTATTTAAATGAGTGGTAAGTAACTAATGTTAGAAGTTTTTTTGAATGTGTCATTTTTGAAAAAGAAACTCATTAAACTGGAAATGTTTGTTTTTTTTTATTGCAAGGATATAAAATGAAAATGATGTTCTGACGCTAGGAAGGTGTCAACATTAGGCTCATTTCAGGAGCTCCCATTCTGAAGATGGTGTTAAATACCATGGAACTTAGTGCATACAATTACAAATCGGTAGGATTATCGATTTTGATAACAGCTTTAAATGATGTTTGCCTGATGGGACCTGTAGAGGAATTAAGCCAAGAAAAGAAGGTTATAAAATAATAATAAGGCTAACAAAATAATCAAGTTTCTTAAATCGGAAGGGTAACCCATCGTATCACTTGAGATTAAATTTAATTTTTCCGTTTTAATTGAATCAAAATTTCGTTTTTATGTTCCTCATAAATAAGTTCGTTGGGTGAGGCCCTAGTTCACATAGGACTGTGTAGTTATCTTAAATAAGTAAGTAAGTAGATCATATAAACATGATTTTAAAAAAAACTGATTTTGTTTCTATGAAAAGATATTTCGAATCAGTAAATTGGCAAATAATTTAAAATTATAAAAACTTAAAGAAAGCTTTTACTATGTTTCGCAATTTATTGGATCAGCCTTTTTTTAAATTAGTTCCCATAAAGAAATCTAATTGGTTTATTAAAAGTTTATCAAGGCTTAAAAGTGTTATGATTAAACTTCACAAAAAAGTAAAATTTCGGACACTGACCACGTAAAAATCTAATAGTTGCGAAGCACCAACAAACCTCGGATACGGACGGATTTACTGTTGACAACCTACGCAAATGAATTAAGGACAACCAACTTCGGATATGCACGTGGAATGTTAGGTCCTTAACAGACCACTTACAGCCGAAGAATTAGCGGAGGCCCTAGACTGCTATGAAGCAGACATTACAACCATCCAGGAAATACGAAGGGATGAAAAACTGCGACATTTACTATGGTGACTGCTACCGAGAAACCCAACAGCGCTTATTTGGATGCGGCTTCGTCATTGGAGCCAGACTTAGGCAAGAAGTCTTGAGCTATAGGTGCAACAATGAGCGCCTCATGACCATACGCATCAAGGCTAAATTCGGCAACATTAACCTGATATGCGCGAACTCCGCCACAGAAGAGAAAGATGACAACACCAAAGCTATGTTCTTCGAGCTCCTAGACAAAACATATGAACAGTGCCCTATAGCTACGATATTAAAATAGTCCTGGGCGAAGACATCTTTGGTGGAATAATCATGAAGAACAGCCTGCACGACAACACTTCCGACAATGGATTCAGGCTCATAGATTTTCCTGCGGTGTGAAACGTCATGGTAGCCAGTACGCATTTTCCACACCTCAACATCCACAAAAGAACTTGGACTTCTCTACCGTCAACCAGATTGACCATATTGCGATCGACGCCAGACACGCTTTCAGTAGTTTACATCAACTCGGACGACTACCTCGTTGAAGCCAAGGTAGCACTTCGGATTTAAAGACCCAAGGCAAAACAGGGAGGTGCTGGGAGAAGGTACAACGTCGAACGCCTACAATCGCCAAATCCTTTTCCGACCGAGGTACAAGTAACCTCTCTCGAATTTCTCTACCGCCAACACAATGTATCGAAAACCAGTGGCAACAGTGCCAAGATGCAATCAGAGAAGCCGCCTCTGATGTGCTGGGTTTCAAACAGCCACCAACAAGGAACCGCTGGTTTGATGAGGAATGTCGGCAGGCAAATGCAGCCAAACAACAGGCACGCAAAGCGGCGCTGCATAAAAGAACGTAAGCTGCTCGTGAGCTCTATGAGCAGAAGAGGGGAGAGGAACGCCGACTTCTCAGAAGGAAAAAGAGAGGGCATGAAAAGCGTGCGGTCGAAGATGTTGAGAGGTTTAAAATTAGGAATGAAGTTAGAAAGTTGTAAGAACAGGTGAAACGAAATTCACAGGTACATAAACCTAGAACCGAAGGCTGCGAAGACGAAAGTGGAAACATCATAGTGGAACCGCAGTCAATGCTGAGGATATGGAAGGACCACTTCTGAAGACCGTATAACGGCGACGACGAACTGAATTCCGCTGTCAGACAGGATGATCCATTCAACAGAGATGACGAAAGCCAACAATTCCGTCCTCCCGACTTAGACGAATAAAGATTGCCATATATCTAAGCTGAAGTATAATAAAACCGCTCTTTAAAGCAGCTGGAGATAAGTTGGTTAGGAGCATGCACCAACTTATCTGTAAGATATGGTGGAAAGAAAGCATGCCCGATGGATAGGTTCTAATCACCGTGGTTTAAGACCAGGAAAGTCCACAGTCGATCAAATATTCACATTACGGTAGATCCAGGAAATTTGACAGCATCTACAGGGACGAGCTGTATAGAGCCATGTCTAGTTTTGGTATCCCTGCCAAACTCGTCCGTTTAGATTTAGATTTAGATTTTAGATTTAGATTTATTCATTGAATGCATACACAGTAAGACGTACATCTTATAATATTAGTGATATGCTAAAATACAAAACATAAAATAGTTAACAGGCTACTTCAAAGATGAATTTATATAAATTTTTTGAGTTTAAATAAAATTTAATTTAATTTAATTAATAATTAATAATCTCATTCTTTAAATTCAAATTGATTTATTCAGTTAAAATTACAATTAGTATATAATATTTATGTACATATGTATATTTATACAAATTTTTGTAGTTCAGTTCGTTATTTAAAATCATGTAATATAAAATTCGTACATATTAATCTCAACTCTCAACTTTATGCGAGGTTCTTTGAATATTAGGCACTTTGAAAATGACTTCGGAGTTCTAATCGAAACCTAGTTTCTCCATTTAAAGTTTTCAAGTTTCTAGGCAGAAGATTCCACAGACGAATAGCGTAAACAAAAAATTGTTGTTCAGAGGTACGACAGGAATAATGAGGGTGCATAAGCATTAAGGATCTGCTTGAGGAACTGAATTGAATCCTATTATATAAACTAGAAGGTTGTTGCGTGTTTATTATGTTACAGAGTAGGAGTAGAGTCCTGTACCGCATGAGATGATCAAAGGAAAAGTTGTAAATTTGGCGTGAAAATTCCGAAATACGATCAAAACGACGTAGACCAAAAATGTAGCGAGCTATGTTATTAAAGGCGACATTCAATTTCCTTCTACTGTTGGCATCACAGTTGCTAAAAACTTCGCAACCATAAGTTAATATTGGGATCACAATCGTTTTGGCAATCATCATCCGAGTGTTCAAGGGCGTAAAATGTTGTGACGACCATAACATTCTAAGAACCCCATAAACCTTACCCACCGCCACATTGATATGGCTGTCCCAAGTAAGTCTCCTGTTAAACAACATGCCTAGATTTCGCGCATTCGATGTAAATTCAATTGGTATACCATTCAAGCAGATGCTTGGAAAATACTCCAGGTTAATTGCTGATTTATTGATGATAACACATTTTGACTTGGTAGGATTTAAGAAAAGACCATTATTCTGAGACCAATTTGATATTTTTTCGAGATCTTGGTTGATAGTATAAGCTCCATCTTCTATTAGCCCCAGGGGACAACTATAGATCAACTGTACATCATCAGCAAACATTTGAATCGCACATCCCGAAATCTGAGTTGGTATTTCATTAATGTATAGAGAGAAGAGAAGGGGACCCAAAATAGAACCCTGGGGAACTCCTCTGGTTGTGGGAAGGAATGACCAAAGTGTCACTTATAAAAACTTTATCATCCCCGTCCTCCAATACGGTGCAGAAGCATGGACGATAACAAAAGCCGATGAAAACGCCTCATGTCGTTTCGAGAAAAAGTTCTTCGTATGATTTTCGGTTCCGTTTGCATCGAAGGGGAGTGGAGGAGAAGATTATCGACGTAGACCTAGCCAGAAGGGTAAAAGTCCAACGGCTAAGATGGCTGGGTCACGTAGAGCATTATAGACCTGTTGCTAAACTCCAGTTAATCTCAAAAGTATTTGAAGTAATTTGTATATATAAACTGTATAGTTTAGTTCAACATCATATTTCTCAGCATCAACATTGCTTAATGAGTGATGAATTGACAACAATAAATTTATGGATATTTCCGAATTATTGTCTTGATTGTTTAGTAAATCGCTTACAAGTTGACGTTATTTACACGGATTTTTCAAAGGCATTTGATGGTGTGCAACACAATATTCTTTGAAAAAACTTGACCTGCTATTGTTTCACTGGACTCTCCTTGATTAGATTTATTTGTGATGTTTTATCAAATTAAATAATAAACTTTGCAGGTGTACCACAAGGCAGCAACCTTGTTCCACTATTTTTATTATTTTTATTAATGATTTGCCAATTAGAGAATAATGAAATTTAGAATTATGGCAACACTACTCTTGATTATGGTAAAGGTACTGAGGAAGTAAGAATTGGTATGTTTTTTTAAAGCGACAAAAATAATGAGATGTCAAAATGATTTAATATGATCACCGTCTAAAGTTAAGCAAGGTCAAACTTTTAAAGCCTTTCAGATCCATGCCAAAATTACTAACAACCTCATTACGCCTTTTATCCACTATCTATATATTATTTTTTTACAACCAAAATCACATAAAGAGATACAAATTATTCCAAGTTGCAAAATTATGTAATGAAAAATAAAATAAAAAAATGATTAAACTTTTTCGAGAGGAAAAAAATACAAACTGATGTGAAAAGGAAGTAAAAATGTTTCAAAACTTTTGTAAAGAGATAATTTCAAATTATACCATCCATAGCATAGTTTGTACTCTGCCTTATCATTATCCATACTCTTTGAAGAGTCTAAAAGAGATCCAGTTGGGTGGGGTAGGGGGTGTTTGTATAGTAGATAGTTCTTATTTTTTGTCATCATGCGCTTTCTTGGGATATAACTTATGTCAAAGGACGATATAAAACTTTTCGATAATTTTAAGTCAAGTGGTTGTGATGAGCGCATTCACAACATCATCAGAAGACGGATAGTTCTCTTCAAGAATTTTTATCTTCGACGTTGCACTTCACTCTACGCTGCTGCTGCTGCTGCTGGGTATGATTGTGCGTTAAGTAAGAAACTTTTTCCTAAGGATGTCTTTTTTCTTATGCCTGGTTACTCCAAGAACTTTTAAAATTGTAAAAATCAAAAATTGTAATCATACATAGGTCAGCAAATTTCAAGTAAATTTTTTCTTAATACCCGTGTTTTGTTGGAAAATCTATCAAAAGTATAGTAAAATTTTACACTAACAACAAAAACAATATCCTCAGCATGAATACTACCGATAAAACTTAAAATAGAATCTTACTACGGATGGGTTTTTGTTATCTTGTTATGTTATTTCGTTCTCAAATGTTGGTGGGATTGATCTTGCATTTTTATCTCGATGGCTGTGTTCGTTAAGTAGTTGTGCATTTGGGAGCAAGTGTTTTCTATTGGGAACAAAAACCAATCTAGTTATTGTTGATATTATTTTGTTTTGTTAATGATAATGGGCTTATTATGCAAGAGAAAACGATAGAAAATATAATTAAGTTTTGCTATGTTTCCACCAAAGGTTTATCCCAGTTTAGATTAAATAAATCTTTTCGGTGTTTCCACCGCACAAGAAGATTTAAAATTGATTGAGTTCAACAGAACTTTCTTGAATGCAAATGGTGTTTCGATGTTATCGATGTTAGTTAGGTTTAGTTTTTTTACTCAAGTTAATTTTAAACCTTAGATTTTCACAAAACTTTCTTCTATTTGTGTGTTTTTAAAATTATTATTCTGACAGGTCTTCTTTCAGTTTCACCAATTTTTAAAAACAAAAATGTGGCTACTGCCGATGGTTTTTCTTAAGAATTGTCTACTATACTATTTATAGAATGCCAAAAAACACGGTAAATAAAACTAGAACTAGCTTAAAAGCAATACCGTGCCTCTTATTTATTGCATCGAAGTTTTTATTTAAGCTTAAACTAGAGTTTAAATTTTTTTGTATTTAAGGCAAACAAAAATTTTGCATTACAACAAAAAAGTAATAAGTGTATTTTGGTGAAACTGAGCATTAGTATGGCATTATTCCGTCGCTCGTTTTTCAGTATGGCATTATTTGGAGATTTTTTGTGAACACTCAAGTTGATAAGGGAACGTACAGGATTTTTTTTTAAATTACAAGCTTGTTTATTTTACTTTTAATTCTTAGTTCTTACGCTCATATACGTTATACACTAACTAGAAAAAGTTTAATTTGTTGGCTAAGATACAAACTACTTGAAAATTAAAAACACTTTCGTATTTTTAATGAAAAAGATTGGTTCGTGAGAATACGAAATTTGAATGCTTGAGTGATTACTTGTTTTTTTTTTAAACCATTCTGGGCGAGACAAAAATATTTTTTATTTATTGAAAGAAGCCGAGCTAATACAAATATTTAGAGAAAATGTATAAAAACCCTTACGGTTAGTTTTTGAGAAAATATGAATTTGCGATTTGTTGCCCAAAAAACCTTATCTGCTCAAAACCTTGATTCTAAGTTTGAACTCAATCGACCTGAAAGCTTTGTTTGAAGGGGCGAGAACACGAGGATATACAGACAGACAAAAGGACGGAATCGGAAATCTAGCGTAAATTTTGTTTGACGTCGCAAGTAAAAATATTAAGGCAATCCGGAACCAACCGCTTTATAACTACCAATGAAAATCTCTGCCATTCGGTTCGATAGCTTAATCTTTTCAAATTTCATTAAACTGATACATTTAGTCGAAAGTTTGAAATTTCGTACTTGACAATTCACTAATAATTACATTAGATTTTCTGAAGTTTTATGGATATCTTTCTGGTGTTCGAAGAAGTAAAGTAATTTGACTTGGATGAGAAACAAGAACAGTCAAAATTCGAACTAGCCCAAAAAATCAGAATAACAAAATGTAGTTGATGACGAAGACCGATTCAAAAAACAACTTTATTAATTCTCGAGATTTTTTGTTTTTATATTTGATCTTAAACTTTTAAATACAATTGAAAAAAGGCAAAATTTTGCAATTATAGCAAATAATGTTTTAAGGAAGGGAAATTTACTCTAAAAATCACCAAGTTAATAAAAACAAGGATTTAAAATTATTGTCCAATTTACGGCCCCAACTTAGTGAAGAATTAATAATTCAATTGAATTTTTTTAGGGGCATTCCGCTATGGTCCTTTTATTCGTGGCTCAATACCCGGAATCTCCTATGATATATAACGGGACACACTTCCTGCATTCTATTTCCGAAATGGTTGAACTGCAATGCTTTCAAAACTATGGGGTACTACAGAAACGGAGAGAATCATGAAAAAGTGGTTTTTGGACTTTTGGCGTTCCATAATTCACGACGACGCGAACACGAGATTGTATGAGACTTCTTATATCTCTTTTTCCGACTTAAACTCACATTTTACCTGCCTAAGAATGACATTATCAACAAATAAATTGGAAAGTTTGTTCAAGTTAAAATGTAATTTCTTTCAAAAAAATGCTAAGTCTATCGAGAAAGTTTCCATGGAACGTTTCATTTAATTCGAAAGTCATGGACAATGCCATTTAAAGTTTGATTTGGAAATAATCTTCCAACACTGTTGATTTTCGAATCGAATTCAAGTATTGGGTTCTTGGATAAGGTTTGCCAATTTAAAAAAGAGACTTAAAAATGACTCACAAAAATAACTTCTCATTGGTGACCTTATATTTGCACCCTGTCACTGTTATTGGTTTTTCGAGTTCAAAAAAACAATTTTTCCAATTTTTGGAAACATTTTTCCAAGATTTTATTTTTTTCAAGGAAAATTGCTGAATTGAATGTTTATACAAAAAATTACTACCTATGTGTCAAAGACGTCCTTGGGGGTATAAAATAACCTGAAACTAATATCAGTTTTTTTCTTTGAAATTATTCGGGTTGATATTTTATTAAATCGTTTTTAATTCTGTTGAAAGATATAATTTGTAGACCAAATTCAGTACCATTTTTTTTTAAAAGCACACACTCAAGAAGATATTACTACCCTTATTATGCAAAGACACAGTGTGAGTACTAGGAAAGGTGCACATTGGTTTTGAATTCCTGAATATTGCAATTGCTGGGAAAGACAAAATGTGGTAAGGAATTCCACATTCGCGTAGTACGGCTAAGAAACTAATCTCTGTTCTTAACGGTACGACCGAAGTTGGGCTCGAGGGTATACTGATGAGCATTCCTAGAAGCGTGAGTATTACGGTTCAACTGTTTAAGGGGAGAAATGCAGCTGGCTGTTTCTCTAGAGTATAAACCGTTAAAATAACGGTAAAAGAGGGTGAGGCAGGAAACTTTGCGACGATGTTCAACCGACGTAAATGATCCTACGATGGTATTATATCACCAATCAATCTTAATGCTCTACGTTCAATACTGTCCAAGAGGCTTAAGTAAGTTGCAGGAGCACCAGCCCTGATATGGGAGTTATACTCAAGCTTTGGACGTATATAAGTCTTGTACATAACAGCCAGATCAAAGGGGGAGAAAAACTTCTTGCATCGCCTTAGAAAACCCAAACATCTTGTTCCACGAAAAGTGGTTGGTGTCCCACATACCGAGAATATCGAGATGTTCAGACTCCTTGATGAAGTGCCATCCATGGATAATGGCAAGGGGGGTGTATTTCGCTTTAACGATACAAGACAGTATTGTGTTTTCGAAGCATTAAATTCCAAGTGGTTTTGTAATCCCCATTGAAGAATGCTGTTTAGGTCGGAATTTATTGAACTTATCATATTTTGTCGTTGCAGTTGCACATCCGAAGAAAAGGGATGTGAGTCTGAAAACGAATATGAAAAGCTAAGAGTACTATCGTCAGCGAAACAATGTATTGCATTAGAAGTTGCCGACAGAATATCATTTATAAAAATGAGAAAGAGTGTTGTAGATAGCACAGAGCCCTGGGGCACACCAGCATTTATTTCATGGTTTTCAGATTTGAACCCATCCAATACTACTTGTATTGAACGATTCGAAAGGTAATTACTAATCCAATGAAGCAGGAATTCGTGAAAACCGAAAGCACGCATTTTCGATAAAAGAGCAAGATGCCAAACCCTATCAAATGCTTGTGAAATATCAAGTACAATAATCTTACTTTCTTTAAAACGATGTAAAGATATGCTCAACTGTTCGGTGAGATGAACCATGAGACCAGTGGACCTATTGCTACGAAAGCCGTATTGCCGGTCATTAAGAAGCTTTCAATCGAGGTATTCCTTAAGCTGATAATTAATCAGCGTTTCCATAACCTTGGAAAGAAGGGACGTAAAGTGCAATCGGTCGGTAATTAGAGGGTGAAGAATAACCGCATCTTTTGGGGTAGGCCGGACAAATTCGGTTTTCCATCCGCTCGGAATGAGACCTAATGAGTAGGACAGATGAAAAAGCTTACGCAGTGTTTTTTCCAGCATTGAAGAACACCTCTTCAGAATAATAGCGGAAATACCATCCGGGCCAGCAGATTAATGTATGTTGAGATCTTTTATGACTTTCGGAATAGTACGAATGCAAAATAGATTTGCATTATAGATCGATAACACGCGAAGTCATAACACTCACTGGCAGTTAGCGGCGTACTGTCTAGCGAAGAGGTTAGCTTTCTCGAGAGAGCTGACAAATAGAATGTCAACGAGCGTAGGAACCGAGAAAGAAGAAGAATTTCTCATAACTTTTTCGAATGACCAACAATTTTTACTGCCTTTGGGACATTGCAGTATTTTTTGTAATTTTAACCCTGTTCGGTATAAAAGTTCTCATTCCCAGGAGAATCAAACTTGTGATCATATCAACGCTGGCGTCAAAGTCACTATCGAGGAAACACAGTGACCACTTAAAGATCCTAAAATAATTATTGAGACCGTCCCAGTTGGCTTTCTCATATTGCCAAACGGTTTTCTTACGCTTCCTTTAACTGGAGAGTCTTGACACAAGAAATTTGCTGATATGACACAATGGTCACTGGTCAGATGTGCCCAGAGGAGATAGTACACTAACAGTGTACTTATCATTGTCAGAGGTCAGAAACAAGTCAAGAGTGTTTTCTGCTCGACCTTCAACGTCCGATATTCGGGTGGGCTCGTTGACCAGCTGAGTTAGGTCGTTCAACTCAGCAAAATTTCTGCACACACTCCATCGGGTGTTCTCTGTCCTGAATGTTGAAGCCATGAAGAATTGTGTACATTAAATCGCCCGTAACAACGATTTTAGTGTGAGGATAGGACAAAATAACTCTTCGAATTTGGGCTTCGATAAAGGTAGCAATAGTGCATGATTTGCTTATTTATGGAAAATTTAAACCCCATGAAATTAAAGAAAGAATTGGTGCAAAGACTATATTGAGGTAAGAGCTGATAAGCAACATCATTCTTAATGTATATGGCGAGGCCATGGTGGGAAAAGAATAGTGGCACCAAGCTATAGCCATGAATACAAAATTCAGTAGGATCAGTATCCTCACCTACTTGGGCCCCACGTTGGGCGCCAAAATTGTTGTAGTATTTTTTTTTGTTGTTCTTTCCTTTCACTCAAAAGACTGGATTTTGCAAATCCAATTGTAAATATTAAAATTTAATAAATAAACAAAATAATTAAAAATGTGCAACCGGCGTCACCGCGGAAGATATTTTCGATTATGACCCAGCTGTCACAATCGAACGAAGACAAACCAAAGAGAATAATAGACTAAAGAACACACTACAACAAAAACTGCAACACCTGTGCAGCTCACCGATTAGCTCAGCTGGGCGTGGGTTAAACGAATTGAATGGGGAATTATATGGGAGTTATCAAAATGATTCAATTCGATTAAAATAATATTAATCGGATTGAATTGAGTTAAATACGAGTACAGGGGCGTACTTGAATTTAGGGTGGGTGCCAGGAAACTTTTTAAAGGGTCGTTTGCCTTGACCGGGGAGCTGAAAATGTTTCTTCAAAATGTTAAAAGAAACGAAATGTTTTAAATCCCTGATGGGGAGTTTGATAATTTTATTTGTTTAACAAAATGTCCTAGGAAACCGTGGCAGAAGGCTTCGGATAAAAACCTAGGAATCTTTTCAAAGAAATTAGATGACACTAATACAATGGTAACGAAGTAATTTAAAAAGATATGGAAAAGAACAATGCAAAAGCGAATTTACCGAAACCGATTGAATGGACCGCTATTATTCTTCTTCTTCTTATTCAAAACAGTATGGAAGTACGCAGAGAGAAAGTCCGCTCTAGGCCCAAGAATATTACAATAATATACCCTGAAATTAACAGCCATTGCAAATAGAAAAATATCAAAAACCAAAACAGACAAAGACTAAAAATTTGTTCACATTTTTTCTTAATTGTTATAAATATATGCAATTAATTAAAATAAATAAATAATGCAAATCATTATCCAAAATAGAGAATTACGAGCTTGTTGCGAAAAATAGAACTAATTGACATATTAAATGTGTGAAAATCGCAATAATTTCTAAACTTTAGCTGTTATAAATATAAACCACTAAACTTTAACTGCCTCACAAAACTTTGTATGCTCATAGGAGATTTTTTTTGAAATTTACATAACTTCGTTTAATATGTGCCTGTTTTGTCAATTTTCAATATTATTTCAAATTTTGTGTCTAGTCTATTTTGTACTGGACTGGGCTAAATTTGTCAGTTGGTCTTATTCTTATATACTGAGGCATGAAAAATCCCTCGACCAAATTAATTTTTCAAACAAAAAATCTTCTTGTCAAAATTAAAAAGCAATTTTCATATATAATTAAATTCACAGTCTGTCAGATGATGTCAATTTTTCCTCCAATGCACAGTTCACTTGTTTTGATCATCCTCATCATCTAACTTTCCAATGAAATTTTCAATTAAATATATCACCCTCTTAGGTTTAATTCCATCATCACAATAACTGTTGCAAAATTCATCAATTACAATATTTTTTGCATAATATTCTATACTCGTATAGTAGATAAGGTAGATGATAGTATCCCCCAGAAAATTAAATCATCATTAGCATCTTTCATCATCATCCAAAGTGTTGTCTTCTTTTCATTTATTAATTTATTATTGTAAAATGGATAGAAAATAATCAAATTTCCATTTCGGAGTATCATCTTATAATGTTCAACAAAACGAGTCCACGACGACGACGATGGCGATGACGGGGATGACTAAAGATGTGAGACCAACCCATCATCGATAGTCAAGTTGCGTCTCGTGGCGCTCATTTTCTAACAAAGGGGCGAGCCAAGGCGACCGACAAACACAATAATTATAATTCACCCCGCAGATACTTTTACGCTTTAAAACAAAAAAAAGAAAATATTGGAACGAACAAAATTAAAACAAATAAATCTGAACCAACTGACGATGTCCAACACAGTAGGGCAAAGGTGGTAAAAGATATACAAATTGTTGAAAAGAATTAAAACAAAAGAATATGGTGTCCAAATTATAACTTTTACTGTTTCTACCCTTTGACTAATCGGAAATAGAATAAAAGTACAAAAAGATGTAAATTTTTCATTAAAACCGGTCGGAATCTCAACTTATAGTTATCCGAATGAGTAATTTTGCAATTGTCACAAATAGTTAAATGTGATGTATAATAGATATTTTTATCTTTATATTTATTTATTTATTATCTTTATATTTCAAAGTAAGTTCAAAATGTAGGCGTACATTTAAAATTGAGATAGAGAAATACTGTCTTTAATATAAATTTGATCGGCTTGTCTTTAACTTTATCAAAAATGTTATGCCTTCCCAGTTTTTTTAAAGTAAAAGTGTGTAAAAAATGTATTTTTAGACCAAATCTGACATTTGACAATTTTTTAAGTTTATTTGGGAATAATGATACTAACGATACACAAATAATATGGCAACTATTTCTGTAAGCAATCTATTATAAACTTCACAGTTGCCAAAAGTTATGTAATAGTTTTGTTTTGTATTTGAAGTTTTGAACAAAATATGGGTCAAAAGTTATAAATAGACACAATTTGAAAATTCTGATACTTAGTTTTAGGTTAGTAATACATACAAACAAAATTTGTCGATCTGCTAATAATTCTTGTCAGAAATGTTAAGGCATTTTTCCTGATTTTTGGCTCATCAAAATTGCGATTATTGGTTCAAAATTTGAAGGAAATTTATGCTTTTTTCTCTAAATAGTTTAAAGCAGTAGGTTAAGTGCGGTTTTGTTAAAAAGTGCATAATACAGATACATACCCAATTTATAAAAGAAAGATATGTGCTTAGTTCTTAGGTTAAATTCTATATTTAAAGTTCACATTTTAATTTTGAAAAGTTAAAGTATTGCATGTACTTTTTATTCTAAATAAAATTTGATACTATTTCCAAAATTATAAGTCTAAATTATCGAATTATGGGCATTTAAAATAAAGCTAGTGACATCGGTCAAACTAAAAAGGCTAACATTTGAGCATTGAGTTGAGCATTTTTCTGATACTTATTTACTTACTTACTTACTTAATGTTGCAGTGCAGTCTGCGACGGACCTGGGCCTCAACCAACATGCGTCTCCAGCCAGCTCGGTCCCTAGCTAGCTGTCCCCAGTTTCGCACGCCAAGTTGGTTGAGTTCCTCTCAAACCTGGGTGCGCCACCTAAGTAGCGGTCTTCCTCTACTGCGCCGTCCCTCGGGATTGGATTCGAAGACCTTCCGGGCTGGAGCGTTAATGTCCATCCGCTCTACATGACCTAGCCATCTAAGCCGTTGGACTTTAATTCTGCTAACTAGGTCAGTGTCGTTCTACAGCCCGTACAGTTCGTCGTTATATCTTCTTCTGCATTCTCCATTTATGCGTACGGGACCAAAAATTACCCGAAGAATTTTTCTTTCGAAGCATCCTTAGACGTTCCTATCTTTCTTTGACAGAGTCCAGGCCTCAGCACCATAAATGAGAACCGGGATGATGAATGTCTTATAAATGGTGATTTTACATGCTCGAGAGAGGACTTTCTCAATTGCCTTCTAAGTCTAAAGAAGCAGCGATTTGCAAGAGTTATTCTTCGTTTGATTTCAGCGCTGGTGTTGTTGACTGTATTAATAGCGGTGCCTAGCTAGACAAAGTCCTTGACTACTTCAAAGTTATAACTGTCTATGGTGACGTTTCGTCCAATATGTCGTTGTTCAGTGTCCTTTTTTGATGACAGCATATACTTGGTCTTGCCCTCATTGACCACTAAACCCATATCTTCTTTGATTGCGTCGCAATGCTCAAAACCGCTCCACTGACATCACGCTTTGATCTTCCAATTATGTCAATATCATCTGCGAATCCGAGTAATTGGATGGACATTTGGAACATTGTGTCTCTTGTGTTGACGGTTGATTTTTGCACAATTCTTTTCAGAACGATGTTAAGAAAGTCGCATGATAATGCATCGCCTTTTCTAAAACATTTTTTGACATCAAATGCATCGGTAAGATCTATTCCGACCTTGAAAGAACAGCGTGTGCATTCTTCATCGTCATTCTGCACAATCGAATAATTTTGACAGGGATGCCAAAACAAGACATTGCTCTGTAGGACTCTTCCCTATGAATGCTGTCATACGCGGCTTTAAAATCGATAAAGAGATGGTGGGTATCGATTTGAAGCTCCTACGTTTTTTCCAACATCTGCCGTAGTGTGAATATTTGGTCGATAGTGGACTTTAATCGTCTCAAGCCACACTGATAAGGACCTATCAGGTTGTTCACGAACGGCTTAAGACGTTAACATACGAAACTGAGATTCCACTCATCGGGCATACTTTTTTGCGGACGTATTTTGCAGATAAGTTGGTGCATGCTCCCTACCAAGTCATCGCCTGCTACTTTAAATAGTTGGGCAGCGATGCCCAACTTCAGTTTAGATATAGCTATCTTCACTTCGTCAAGGTCGGGTAGGCCGAATTGTTAATCTGCGTAGCTTAGGTTTAGTGGTTCTATCTCCCTTACAGCGGAATTCGGTTCCTCATCGCCGTTAAATAATTTGGAAAAATGGTCTTTCCATATTCTCAACATAGACTGCGGTTCTACTAAGATGTCCCTCTGATCGTCTTTACAGGCTCCGGTTCGTGGCTGGTACCCTTGGGAGGTTTGTTTTTACCTTTTAGTAAAATTTACGAACCTCATTCCTGTTGTGACATCCCTCTATCTTCTTGATCGTGCGCTTCGCTTCGTGTGTTCCGCTCTCCTCTTCTGCTCGTAGAGCCCGTGAGCAGCTCTAGTCCTTCTGTCCAGCTTAGTTTTTTATGTCAGTTCTTTCGCTGCGTGCGCTGCCAGCATTCGTCGCTGTGGTGGCCATGGATCGGGATATCCGTAGCCGTACCTTGGCTTCAACGAGGTAGTGGTCTGAGTCAATGCTGGCCCCTCGGAAAGTTCGGATATCCTGTATACTGGAGAAGTGTCAGTGTGGTCAATCTGGTTGGCAGTTGATTGATCAAGAGATTTTCATGTCCCCTTGTGGATATTGAGATGCGTGAACTGCGTACTAGCTACAAGAACATCTCGCCCGCAGCGAAATCGATCAGCCTGAATTCGTTTTCGGAGGTGGTGTCGTGCAGACTGTAGCTCCCGATTATGCCACCAAAGTTGTCTTCTCTTCCTAGCTTGGCATTAAAATCTTCTAAGACAATTTTAGGGTCATGGCCAGGGCACTGCTCATATGTCTTTTCCAAGAGCTCGTAGAATATTTCTTTGGTGTCTTCATCTTTCTCCTCTGTTGGGGCATGCGCGCATGTTAGGCTCATGCGGATTGTCGTGATGCGCTCGCTCACACTGTTGAAACTCAAGACTTTTTGCCTGAGTCTAGTTCCAACATCAAATCAACACCCAAATAGACGCCGCCGTAGTATATATCGCAGTCTTATAGTTTGCGTTTTTGCCGGTCCATCCCATCGCACTTCTTGGATAGCCTTGCAGCAGTTAAGGGCTTCAGCTAAATGTTCGGCTGCACGTAGGCTGTTAAGGGACCTAACATTCCACGTGCAGATCCAAAGCACGTTGTCCTTATTTCATTTGCTTTTGTTGTCAACAGTGAATCTGCTCGTATCCGAGACTTGTTGGTGCTTGTAGTCAACCTGACGGCACAGCCCCCAATCTGGAGGGCAAGATCCTTAGTATAACTCAAAGGATGGGGAGCCAGATAAACCGCTCCTTATACAGGCCTGGGCTCCGAATATGTCGAAGAATCCCTATAAGGTGTTTACTAAGTAGTTCAACCTTACTGAAACTGTAGCCGCCACCGTTGATTCCATCGCGAGAATTCGCCCGCTGCCGACTGGATAATGAGATGTTTCTAAGTGGAAACACCTCTCCCCCCCCCCCTCCCTCTCCCTCGTTTATATATTAAAAGTTGGTAAAAATTGGTTTTCGACTCAAATATCTTTCCGAAAATTGGAAATATTGCCTTCAAACTTATTTTATCTCACAGATTGTTTTTGACATTCATCAATTTTTTTTAAAAATCCAACAGTCCGTTCTTTCATAAAAAATTAAATTTTCAAAAAATATTAAGCAAATTTGGTAAAAATTGATGTTCGGTTCTCGATATCTCGTGAGCAATAGAAGGCATTGACTTCAAGTGAACTTCATTTATTTACTTTGTATATGTTTTTATAAGAAATAAAAACTTTTAAGAAATTCTACCAAAATTGGTAATAATTGGTTTTCGACTAAAAATCTCGTTGACAAAAATAGAGTTCCAAAAAAGCTATTTCATTATATAACGTATACAAAATTTGTGTTAGTAATTTTTAAGAATAATTTAATTGAAAACTTTTTTAACATTTTGTCAAAATTTTTAAATTATCCTTGAACGAAATTTGTACACAATTCCCTTTCCTGAATTCCAAACAAAACGCCCCACTGTCTGTCTCAGCAAGGAATCTATCTTAAAATTGAATTACAATTAAATTGATTTGTATGATTGGCTTGTTGTTTGTTGCAAAACAGAAGTTGCCACTATGCCACCCCCTGAAGCATCTAATATTTTCCTCTTCAATTTCTTTTCCTTTCGTTGGTTTTTTTGTTTCTGTTTGCTTCCATCATCGCATGTAATGCAATTCAATTTAATTTTCAATTTACATCATCGCTCGCTTGAAGGCAAAGACAGTGGCAAGATGGCAGCGGCAGCATTGAACTGAACGTCGCGCCCGCCGAGTACCGTCACCGACCGCGCGCCGCGCCGCAACAGTGTGCTTCAGCTTTTGCGAATGCCACGCCAAGTCCTTAGCATAATGTAATCAATTCGCAGCTATTTTTCTGTTTCCTGGATGATTTCCAAGAAAACAGCCCTTTGCGTTTTGTTCGAAGAAAATATAAATAGGTTTGAAGTAGTGGAAGGGAGGGGGCGCGGTACGTATATATAGATTCTTCCATAACTAGCATCGCAATAAACTCATAAATATTTTTTATGCTTCAATGTTATTCACGAATTTTGCACCAAAACAGTTGTTGTTGTTGGATGAGGAAGTGAGGACATGGAAATATGGTTAAACGCGTCGGGCGGCGTGCGGCGCGGCGTGGCAGCAACAACGACGACGGATCCTTGAAGGAAAATACACTCTTTTGTTTGTAGTGTGTTGTATAACATGCGGAGCGGAGTAAGTGTAATGTAATTTACACCCCCCGACAATCAGTTGAAATCCGTTTGGAATTCCAAATAAGAATTCATCCTCGCATCTTTTTGGCATCATAAGAAAATATGAATGAGACACCACAACCCCCTTTATCCGCCTCCAGGCCCGCCCTCTCTTCGTCAATCTGACGGATCTGTATCTGGATGTCGAAGTCTTCCTCCTAACTCTTCTCCCAGTGTGGATAATATCCTGATGTTATATTATATTGTAAGCAAGCCATGAATTTCGTGACGATAGATTTCTTTTTCGTTTGCGGTTTCTAAGTGCGGCATTCGGCGGCGGTAAGCGGAGACGACGATGTGGTGCGACTTCCGCACAACTTCACATTATATGGATGCTGGCAAAATGAGAGGAGCGCATCGGCTGGTTTTGATGATGGTGTATCCCTTTTAAGGAAGCGACGTACGGTATACACAGTAGATAGAGAGTTGCAGCTTTCAGATCACGTTTTTTTATTCTTTTAAGCTACAATCGTTAAGGAGCCACAGCATATCCCAAAGACGATATGACGAACGCTACAGGGCTAAGCGAGGTGTTATTTTTGTTCTTCAAGCCACACAGAAATAGATACAGAGGCGGAGGAAAGCCAAAAAAGATGTTAGAGATATCCTTGTTTCCTTCTTTTCTGGAAAGAAGGCGTTCGAGGTGCATGTTCGAAGAAAATATATGTGAAATTCATACAGCGGAAGCGGAATAAATTTCATAAAAGCTTATTTCCGTGAGCAAAATATTCTCATCATGATGATGAATATATTCTTGTAGTGTTATGCATTCCTACTAAAAATAAGTCCTTCGTGCGGCTTTTTCATCATTTGATATGGGAGCTTATACTTTTGAGGATGTTTTTGTTGGTTGTGAAATACTCAATATTCCTTCTGCGGCATGGATGGAATAATTTGGCTATGGGCAAAAGTGTTAATTTGTTAACGAAGGTTCTTTGAATAATTTATTTCATCACTTTGAGTGGTTTTGAGATAGGTTGATGGTTAGCAAGTAGGTTCCTGAAAAAATAAAACCCAGCATTAATTGAATGGACCAAATAGACATTGTATAGGTCTTAAAATATAGTTGTATAGTTTTCTAGCTGCCATACATGTTTGCTCGATGGTAGTTGTGGTTTTTCTGGAAAAGAGGACTTTTCAACTACAATAAAAGTGTTTTTGAAGATTTTTGGGACATTTTCTTATGAACGATACAAAATTAAAAACGTGAACAGTTTAAAAAAGGGCTCTGCATCGAAACAGCCATAGTTCAGAGAAAGTTTTAACAGAATTCAAGAAATTGTGATAAGTAGCTCTGATTTTGTGGTAAGTGTAGAATAATTTATAATCCAATTTTCCGAAATCGAGTGGAGATGCAATATGGCCGAAAGGCGTTATGTTATTATTCTTTCATATTTGTGATCCTGAAAAAAGGAGACCCTCTAAACAGCACCAACTATAGAGGAATAAGTCTACTTAACATCGCCTATAAAATCTTCTCTGCCGTAATATGTGAACGTCTAAAGCCCATCGTCAACAACCTGATAGGTCCTTATCAGTGTGGTTTTAGACCAGGAAAGTCCACAGTTGATCAAATATTCACATTACGGCAGATCCTGGAAAAAACTCAAGAACACCAAATCGACACCCACCATCTTTTCATCGATTTCAAGGCCGCATATGACAGCATCTACAGGGACGAGCTGTATAGAGCCATGTCTAGTTTTGGCATCCCTGCCAAACTCATCCGTTTGTGCAGGATGACCATGGAGAATTCACGCTGCTCCATAAAGGTTGGAAACAACTTAACAGAACCTTTTGATGTCAAAAAAGGCTTTAGACAAGGTAATGCGCTGTCATGCAATTTTTTTTAACATCGTGCTTGAAAGAATAGTGCAGAGCTCACACGTCAACACTAGAGGCACTATCTTTCAAAAGTCCGTCCAATTACTGGCATATGCTGATGACATTGACATACTCGGAAGAACTCAGCGTGATGTCAATGGGGCTTTTGTGAATATTGAGGCAAAGGCGCCAAATTGGTTTAACGGTTAATGAGGACAAAACAAAGTACATGCTGTCGTTAAGAAAGGACATACAACACCGACGTCTTGGTCAAAATGTCACCATCGACAGACGTAACTTTGAGGTAGTCAAGGACTTCGGCTCCGCTGTAAATGCAGAAAACAACAACAGAGCTGAGATCAAACGCAGAATAACTCTTGCTAACCGCTGTTTCTTTGAACTAAGAAAGCAATTGAGTGGTAAAGTCCTCTCTCGAGGGACCAAAGTGTTGCTATATAAGACCCTTATCATCCCCGTCCTGCTATACGGTGCAGAAGCATGGACCATTACAAAAGCGGATGAAATCACCTTGAGTCGCTTCGAGAGAAAAGTTCTTCGTGTGATCTACGGTCCCGTATGCATCGAAGGGGAGTGGAGGAGAAGATGGAACGACGAACTGTACGGGCTGTACCGCCACATAGACTTAGCCAGAAGGGTGAAAGTCCAACGACTAAGATGGCTAGGTCACGTACAGCGCATGGAAACCAATGCTCCGGCCCGGAAAGTCTTCGAATCCACACCCACAGGACAGCGCAGTAGAGTAAGACCGCGGATCAGGTGGCGCGCACAAGTGGAAGGTGACCTCACCCAACTTGGAGATGGAGAAGTTTGTTGGGTGAGGCCCTAGTTCACACAGGACTGTAGCGCCACCTTAAGTAAGTAAGTAAGTATTTTTGATTTTAACAGTAGAGGAATTTTTTTATTGAACTACAATTTCAGCCTAAGATAAGTCTGTAGAACTAGGTTTTTCCAAGTTACAACTAAACTACTTGTTAACAAAAACTGGGATGTGGATATTTGGCAAAATAACTAACCTAACGTCAAGGCTCTTAAATGGGTCCAAAAGTAGACAAAAATGATATACCGTATTGAGTAAATATCCCCCTAAATGAAAAGCTTATTGTAAAACGCGTTATAAAGGGTTGTTAACATAGCTGAAGATTATTTTTTGACCTAAATTGGGGTCCTCTTCCAAACAATTCGTAGCCAAGTCAGCGAACAAGACGGTGCGGTGGCACAGAAAAAATACTATCTTATTGTAAAAATGACATGGAATGGAGGACGGGTTTCAGAATTTGTAAAGGTTACTTCAGTTTGTGTTAAGAAAATTAGAAATGCCTTTTTCTTATAATAAAATATTAAATTGACGATTAATTATTCAAGGTTTCTTCTTAAAAATATGAATTTTAGTAAAACTTTTTAAAGCAATACCTACTAAAGTTTTTAAAAATTTAAAACTTTATGAATAGTTTTAAGATTATTACAAATTATTTAAGTTCTTTTTGACAGAGAAAACCGCTTTTTAAGTAAATATCGTTAAATGACTAAAAAAACATAAAATCTTTGCATATTTACACATAAACTGTTTTTTTTTTCTTTGCCCAGTCCTTAGTTAAAAGTAGCAATCTCAGCAATAAATTGCTAATCGCTCAAATACAAACTTTAATTTATACTCTCCCAGGGAGAGTTAGTGACCATTGAGGCACTTCCCCCACATGGATCCACCTCTAAGCACTACAATATCTAGTTAGTTTACCTTAACAGACGTCTTTACTGTGTTCAAAATAATATTTCCTATTTGTTCGGGTTTGAATTCGATATTTCGATTTAAGAAACTCGTATTTTCAAAAAACCAGCTTTGATTTCAGTTTTTATACTGAATCACGGTTTTTAAAAACTTTGAAATTAAAATATTTCAGCCATCTAAGAAAATAAAGTAACTTTGAAATTTGCTTTTTTTAGTAACACCGTCAAGAACTAGAAAAAACACAGAGTTTAAAGCCTGGAGAACAATTTTTGTTCAGTATAAATGCAAAACTGGCCTTAAAATCATCGCGCTTTGATTACTTCATATAGAAAATATACAGGAGTCTTTGTCAACAGCCCCATGGACATACAATCATTCAATCTCAATTGGTCTGTGGAAACTTTTAGTTATTTTTAAAATTTAATTTAAGATCAAAAAGTTTGGAGTCAATATACTTCTTTTTTTGAAAATACTTGAGTGCAGAAAATTTGTTTATTAGATCTTAATCATTTTTAAGATTTTTAATTTGATGTTAAAACAGATGTAAATTTAATCTTTATAAGAACTTAACTAAAATTTAACGACTATATTTTGCAAATGAGAAAAGTTTTTTCCATGATATTTTAGTTGAAAACCGATTTTTACGATTTTTAATGTTTTAATTTTTCATAAAAATTAAATGCACGAACTGTATTTTAAAATGTACCATTTGATTTCTCAAAACAACATTTCAAAATATTTATTTGAAAATCGTTAGAGCTGTTTTTTTAAATATTTTATTTTGTTTAGTTTCAGTTTGAAAATAATTTTATTTTGCAGTTATTTAGAGGTTATTAATGTAAGTCTTAAATTTCAATTTCGTAAAAAATGATGACCCATTTTCAAAATATCGAGTTTCAAAGAAGAAATGTTTAGTATTTTGTTTAAATAAGAAAATAACAATAATCATTAAATATTATTGATACAGTTTCACGCATATGGGACACATATGTCCCCGACAGTTTTTACAGTTTTATGGAAAAGTTATTCGGTAAAATCAAGTTATGAGTTTGTTTTTGTTAACTTCTGTCAAATATAAAAAAAATTGCGGTGAACTTGGAAGTTTTTAGTCTGCTGAACGTCTGATTTATTTTTTCGTTTTTATAATAGTTTTTGACTTTTTTCGAGTGAGTGATTGATCATATTATTCTTTAGTAAGTATTTTATTAGTTTTATCTGTTTACTCATTTTTCAATGACGAAGTGTACGAATTTTTGTGAATAATTAAAGTGGAACACTGGTGTCCCAGTATGCACCAAATGAGTATTTTCTAGCACATTTCATTATTACGCTAAAACGAAATATTGATGAGTTTTGGGGAATATTTGTCATATAATACTTACTAACTTAAGGTTGCGCTACAGTCTGGGGTGGACCTGGGCCTCAACCAACATGCGTCTCCAGCCAGCTCGGTCCCTAGCTAGGTGTCTCCACTTTCGCACCCCTGGGTGCACCACCTGAGTCGCGGTCTTTCTCTACTGCGCCGTCCCTCGGGATGAGATTCGAAGACCTTCTGGGCGGGAGCGTTGATGTCCATCCGCTCTACATGACCTAGCCATCTAAGCTGTTGGACTTTAATTCTGCTAACTAGGTCAGTGTCGCTGTACAGCCGGTACAGTTCGTCGTTATATCTTCTTCTCCATTCTCCATCTATGCGTACGGGACCAAAAATTTCCCAAAGAATTTTTATCTCGAAGCATCCTAAGACGCTCTCGCCTTTCTTTGACAGGGTCCAGGCCTCAGCGCCATAAATGAGAACCGGGATGATGAGTGTCTTATAGATGGTGATTTTAGATGCTCGAGAGAGGACTTTACTTCTCAATTGCCTTCTTAGTCCAAAGAAGCAGCGATTTGCAAGAGTTATTCTTCGTTTGATTTCAGCGCTGGTGTCGTTGACTGTGTTAATAGCGATTATAGCCGTCTAACGTCGAATCTTCTCACAGTACTTAATTGTTTTGGCTTCGATAGCGATATCCGTAGACATACCTTGGCTACAACGAGGTAGTGGTCCGTGTCAATGTTGGCCTCTTGGAATGTTCGGATATCCTGTATACTGGAGAAGTGTCAATGTGGTCAAACTGGTTGACAGTTAATTGATCAAGAGATTTCCATGTCCCCTTGTGGATATTAAGATCTGTGAACTGCGTACCAGCTACCAGAACTGCTCGCCTTCTGTATTGTATTGTCATGTAGTCTGTATCTCCCGATTGTGCCACCAAAGATGTATTCTCTTCGTAGCTTGGCATTAAAATCTCCTTAGACAACTTTAATGTCATAGCCAGGGCACTGCTCATATGTCTAGTCCAAGGGCTCGAAGAATATGTCTTTGGTGTCTTCATCTTTCTCCTATGTTGGCGAAATTAGCCTTGATGCGGATTGTCTTGATGCTCTCGCTCACACTGTTGAAACTCAAGACTTGTTGCCTGAGTCTAGTTCCAACAACAAATCCACACCCAAATAGACGCTGTCTTTGTCTCGGTAGCAGTCGCCGTAGCATATATCGCAGTCTTTTAGTTTGCGATTGCCCGGTCCATCCCATAGCAATTCTTGAATGGCGGTAATATCTGCCTTGCAGCAGTTTAGGGCTTCCGCTAATTGTTCGTCTTCGTATTCCACGTACAGATCCGAAGTTCGTTGTCCTTATTTCGTTTGCGTGGGTTGTTAACAGTGAATCCGTCCGTATCCGAGGCCCTGGAGGGCTAGAATCTTAGTATAACTCCAAGGATGGGGAGCCGGATAAACCGCTCCTTGCAGGCCTGGGCTCCGAATATGTCGAAGAAGCCCTATAAGTTGTTCACTAAGTAGTTCAACCTTACTGGAACTGTAGACGCCACCGTTGATTCCATCGCCAGAATTCGTCCGCTGCCGCCTGGATAAGGAGATGTGCCTTAGTGGAAACACTGTGCCCCCTCTCTGGTTTGCTGCCCCCTACAACTTTCCACTGGGGTTGGAACCCAATTTTCAGTTTTGGTACTAGGCACCCGATGTTCACCGCGGGGAGGTGAGAGTAGGATTAGATAGACAGAGGTGGGTTTTGAGAAAAAACTGTGGACGCTTGAATGCACATGTCTACAATTTAAACATCCTATAATGCAATACAAATAATGATGCATTTGTTTCAGAAAATGTCTTCAAAAAAAAAATGGGGAATCTTCCTTACGCGAAAATGAGATTTTTGAAGTTTTACTGGCTGATAACAGTGATGACGAGGATACATTGGTCTTAGATGAGAAGATCAGCAGTTTTTGGCCTAAGACATAGATGCAGCAAGGACGGGTTTGACACCGTCGTTCAACTGGGTATCTATTTCAGTTTGACCTGTTAACTGGGAAAAAGCAAATTGGTCCTGAAATTGGATCAGGAGAATCAATGGTTCTACAACTTTGCAACGACCTTCGAAATTAAGGTTGTGAAATATATTTTGACAACTTTTTTAATTCTCCAAATATGCAACATAAACTGGCAAACATGAACATAAGAGCTTATGGAACAGTTCGTTCAAATAGGAAACATATTCCAATAAATTTGCCTGCCGATAAAATGATGAAAAGTAGGCAAATATGTATATGCGACTAGCTCACAAGGGATTTTCTTCATAAAATGGATGGACAATAAAGCCGTTTTTATGTTGACAAATTGACTGTCCCCAATTCCCACTACTACAGTGAAAATAAGAATGCACGAAAGTGGTAAGAAAATAAATGTCACATGTCCCGACGTTGTAGTAAAATATAATAAGAACATGGGAGGCTTTGATTTGATGGACCAAAGGAAAGTTTGCTATGAAGTTGATAGAAAAACGAAAATAAAATATTACCTCAGACTATTCTTTGATTTGCTCGATATTGCAATGAACAACGCCTGTTTAATATACGGCAAATTGCATGATGACGAACTAGTTGAAGGAACATTGCTTTCGTGTCTAGAATTTCAACAAGTTAGGAGTCGTTCCTTCATTGCTGATTTCTCGTCTCGTCAGAGAGCACTACCATCTACGGTTATGAGGAATAAATGAATTGATAACTTACAAAAAAGGTTTATGGAAAGAAATTGTTTCCAAAATTATCATTAAAATATTCATTGTTTTTAATAAAAAATGTTCAGTTCCTTTGATATATGCATTATTTGATTCACTTTATCTAATAAATTTTACATTACATTGATAATATTAAATTCAAAACGGTCATTCGCGCAACCTTCGACGCATACTGGGACACATTTGTCCCGTGTTAAAAAACACAGAAAAAGTAACAAAATTCAATTTTTTTGTAGATCAAAAACAACGTTACAAATAAGACCATTAATGAATGAACACTTTATTGCGATGTTAATGTTCATCGTATAAAACGTCCTTTGACAGAGTTTTCCCCGTATGCTTCATCTTGATCACGTCATCAATTTTTCAAAAGGAATGCCATTGAATAATAAAATTTATACTCCAAACAAAAAACAAACTAATGTTCCAAAAATCAAAATTGCATCTAAAAAAACATTCAATGGTCCATAGATGTTCCTCTATGGACTCTATGGAGATGAATATGTCCACACATAGAAATACGAGTATGTATATAAACCTACATATGACTTTGCTCTAGTCATCGTCCTTTACTACTGCAACCATACTGCAACAAACTATAAAAAATAATAAATAAAAATAAAAGAAAACAAGAGTATATGTTATTTCTCCACGTGATATCCTTCAGGCGATTTGACTCTCTTCAAAACAGAAGCAGCAGCAGGAGCAGAAGCAGAAGAAGCAGTAGCAGCAGCATCTGGCCCCAATTTTTATTCTGTACTGCAACAATGCGGTGCATAAAAGTTTAACAACATCATCTACACAGAATAGAGTAGTTATATCCTCTGTGAAGCTTGAAAGGACGAGGGACGACTTTACCTACAAACAGCATACCTCCATTTCTATGCCAATATTAAACTTCCTGTTTTGCTAAAGCTATGAAATCTTGATTGTGTTTTTCATTTTCTATAACTGTAACCAACCGCTACAATTGGTCGTTGTCGTCGTCGTCGTCGTTGGTCCTAATATTATAGGTTCCTGTATAGTCCCTAACCTACCATCACAGCACAGCTATTTCTATACAGCCCGCGTTGAGAAAATTGAAAAACTTTTTCAATACTTAAAAACTCCTATTGTTTCTAAAAAAATATACACAACAAAATACACACTCACATGCAAACAAATATTTTCCCATTTTTTGGAAAATAAACAAGCAAAAGGACGAGAACGGCCAGAACAAACTTACCTCCGTATACACTAGATATAGACCAGCCCTCCAATTTAAAAGTTCTGTCCCATTGAGTTCTGAGTTCTATTTATTGATTGAAATCAAACGACAAAATCGGTATTTAATGACCCTTGGGAACTGGAAGGAGTATCCCCTTCCCCTAGGCTCCAGGATCCAGGACAAAGGACATCCATTTCAATGAATGTGTATATGTTCTGTAAAGGACGAGGACGCCCGACTTGAACGTCCGCCGCCACTATCCTTGTTTGCCTGTTGTCCACTTTTTCCATTTTATTATTTGAAATTAATTCAAATAAATCGGGCAATATGACTTTCGGTTCAAAGAAGGATCTCGTTCTCGGGAGTCCTTTCAACTTCCAATTCTCTATCGACAATCATAAAATAAAATTTAACAAAACAAAAATGAATAAGAAAAAAAAACAACGAAATCCTTCGATTTCTCAAAGTGCATTTTTGCAAAATGTTTGTTGTTGTTTTTGTGTATTTTTAGTTTAGTCCTTCGTCCTTCGTCTTTCTTCTATACTCTTGTCCAATAGCAGCAACATAAGATAAAGTTTGGCAGAGTTTTCGATATAAAGTCAGAGTCCATAATAAAACTTTCAAATGACTTAAAGGCCGTTTTTGCGTTGGGCGCCATTCTGTTTTCTCTGAGAGTATTGGCTTTTCCAAAACGAACTAAAAAACAAGAAGAAGAACAACAACAACGAGAACAATAACAACAACAACAGCAGTAGCAGCAACAAAGAGTGAAAAACTTTTAAATGACTTTTGTGAAGTTTATAAGGAGACTGGGGGAGTGGCAGGGGGCGGGCGGTTGGGCGAATCGGCATAAAGATATTGAAATCCAAACCAGAATCACGCAATTGCATTCGCAATCGAAAAAAGAAGAGATGGAGGGCATTTCTTCAGCGTTTGAACACACTTAGAGAATGTGACTCTGTCCATTTGGTTTAGTTGGGTTCGTCGGTAAAGTAGTGAGTAGGTTTGGTTGTAACAATTTCTAGGAACTTCATCAGAGCCATCAGCCAGAGAACAATATTTAAAGTTTTATTTTTTATTGAAACGATATTTACGAGACAGAGGGAGAGAGAAAAGGGATGATGAAGCCGGGTCTCCATTTCGTGTCCCATTGAATGGACAATGTTTGGGAATTCTTGTTTTTTTTTTTTTTTCTTTTTTGTATGCATGGGAATTGCTCTTTTCTAAGCTTTAAGGAGTTTTCTACTTTTTCTTTTCTTTTTTTATTGTAAATGAGGAAAGTTTTGGAAAATATTTGTTTTTGATTTGATTAAAGAGACGAATTACATGCAGAACGAGGACGAGAGGGATTGAACCAAGTTAACAGTTGTCGTCCTTCAAAGTCTCTGGACGACGACGACGACAACAACGCCGGATGGACATGGGCATTGGACAATACTGAAAATATTCAACGAAATAAAGCAATATACCATAGAGATGCAAAGGATCTGATTCCAGACGTTTATATGTACGTCCAATGTTCATAAAAGTGTCTCAAAGTATTTAATTAAAATAAGTTTTCGAACAAATTGCTTTCGTTTTTTTGGGAAAAGAGTGGGGTGTATATTATTTAACTTTTGGCATTTTGGGACACATTTTGAAGAGAAAATTGTAGTAGGTTATATAATAAACCTAGGTATGTGATTTGAGCAAAAACTTTAGATTATATAATATGAAGGGAGAGAGGTTTTTAATTGAGTATGTCGACTTAAGGGGCTCATTTAACTAAATGCTAGAGTATACGACGACGACGGAAACGGCAACGACAATAGCAATGGCTTCAGCTTGACGTGAGATAAAATAAAGGAATTAAGTTTAAATGAAGTTCTGATGGTTGAGTTAAAATTAAAACAATTAAATATTTTCTGTGTAAGTGTTTCACAATTGTTTTTATATGCATTTGAGATTTGGAAGGAATGCAAAAGGACTTTTCTAAGTTTTCAGTATTTTGCTTTGTACTAATATAAAATAATACCTTCCTCATTTCCAGGGAATCCCTTGACACGACAGCATTCAAAATAAGAGCTATATGGTCACTTAACAAATTTTTCGTAAAGGAGCCGCTCTTTGGTTAACAGGTTGATTTTGGGTAAAAAGCAGCTACTAATTAGGACTCTATACAACATTGGTCGTTTTGTAAGAAGGCATATTATAAAGGTGAACGCTTCAGAAGGAATTAAGTGGAATAAAGTGTTGCCACTCAAGATTATCTAATTGTTCGAATAGGAACGACAGGGGACTTTTTAACCAGCTGAAAATAACAGCAAACTTATTTTTTTTACTGATTATTATTATTACTATTTATTCAGTTGCAGTAATCAGATATTTGTACAATTTAACATTTGTATTTTAGAGATTTAGGATAAATGCAATTATTCCTTTACAACTATAATTAATAATGTGTGTAACGATAGATATATATTTTTTTTATATTAGACAGTTTAAGGAAAAGCTACAAACAAAAACCCTCATACAAAACTTAAACCTAATATTGCAACACACCCATATCTTACTTACTTACTTAAGGTGGCGCTACAGTCCTGTGTGAACTAGGGCCTCACCCAACAAACTTCTCCATCTAGCTCGGTCCCTAGCTAGATGTCTCCAGTTTCGCGCTCCAAATTGGGTGAGGTCACCTTCCACTTGTGCGCGCCACCTGATCCGCGGTCTTCCTCTACTGCGATGTCCTGTGGGTGCGGATTCGAAGACTTTCCGGGCCGGATCATTGGTTTCCATTCGCTCTACGTGACCCAGCCATCTTAGTCGTTGGACTACGTCGCTGTACAGCCCGTACAGTTCGGCGTTCCATCTTCTCCTCCACTCCCCTTCGATGGATACGTGACCGTAGATCACACGAAGAACTTTTCTCTCGAAGCGACCCAAGGTGCTTTCATCCGCTTTTGTCATGGTCCATGCTTCTGCACCGTATAGCAGGACGGGGATGATAAGGGTCTTATATAGCAACACTTTGGTCCCTCGAGAGAGGACTTTACCACTCAATTCCTTTCTTAGTCAAAAGAAACAGCAGAGTAATTCTGCGTTTGATCTCAGCGCTGGTGTTGTTTTCTGCGTTTACAGCGGAGCTTATAGGTAGATGAAGTCCTTGACTACCTCAAAGTTACATCTGTCGATGGGGACGCTTTTACCAAGACGTCGGTGTTGTATGTTCTTTCTTGACCACAGCATGTACTTTGTTTTGCCCTCATTAACCGTTAAACCCTTTTTTTGCCGCCTCTGCCTCAATAATCACAAAAGCCCCATTGACATCACGCTGAGTTCTTCCGATTATGTCAATGTCATCAGCATATGCCAGTAATTGGACAGACAATTGAAAGATAATGCCTCTAGTGTTGACGTATGAGCTCTGCACTATTCTTTTAAGCACGATGTTAAAAAAATCGCATGACAGCGCATCACCTTGTCTAAAGCCTTTTTTGACATCAAAAGGTTCTGTTAAATTGTTTCCAACCTTTATGGAGCAGCGTGAATTCTCCATGGTCATCCTGCACAAACGGATGAGTTTGGCAGGGATGCCAAAACTAGACATGGCTCTATATAGCTCGTCCCTGTAGATACTGTGATGCTGCGGCCTTGAAATCGATGAAAAGATGGTGGGTGTCGATATGCGGCCGTGAAATCGATGAAAAGATGGTGGGTGTCGATTTGGTGTTCTTGAGTTTTTTCCACGATCTGCCGTAATGTGAATATTTGATCAACTGTGGACTTTCCTGGTCTAAAACCACACTGATAAGGACTTATCAGGTTGTTGACGATGGGCTTTAGACGTTCATACATATTACGGTAGAGAAGATTTTATAGGCGATGTTAAGTAGACTTATTCCTCTATAGTTGGTGCAGTTTAGAGGGTCTCCTTTTTTCAGGATCGGGCAAACAATACTGAGGTTCCATTCATCGGGCATGTTTTCTTCCGACTATATCTTACAGATAAGTTGGTGCATGCTTCTAACCAGCTTATCCCCAGCTGCTTTAAAGAGCTCGGCATTCAAGCCATCTGCTCCATCGGCTTTATTAGACTTCAACTTAGATATGGCAATCTTTACTTCGTCTAAGTCGGGAAGACGGGATTGTTGGCTTTCGTCGTCTATATCGAATGGGTCATCCTGCCTGACAGCGGAATTCAGTTCTTCATCGCCGTTATACAGTCTGCAGAAATGGTCCTTCCATATCCTCAGCATTGACTGCGGTTCCACTATGATGTTTCCACTTTCGTCTTTGCAGCCTTCGGTTTTAGGTTTATGTACCTATGAATTTCGTTTCGAACCTCATTCCTGCTTTTATACCTCTCAACATCTTCCTTGTTCCTTGTTGGTGGCTGTTTGAAACCCAGCACATCAGAGGCGGCTTCTCTGATTGCATCTTGGCAATGCTGCCACTGGTTTTCGATACATTGTGTTGGCGGCAGAGAACTTCGAGAGAGGTTACTTGTAACTCGGTCGGAAAAGGATTTGGCGATCTCTGGCGATTGTAGCCGTTCGACGTTGTATCTTCTCCCAGCACCTCCCTGTCTTGCCTTGGGTCTGGAAATCCGAAGTGCTACCTTGGCTACAACGAGGTAGTGGTCTGTTAAGGGACCTAACATTCCACGTGCATATCCGAATTCTAATGTAAATATTTATTTTATCAATAGTGGTAGACATATGTTTATGAAAGTTTAATTTTGTATCAATCATAATGCCCAGATATCTACAATGCTCGCACCAATCAATGTTAATCGAACCTAATTGAAGTTGAACATTACAAGGTAAAAAACATGCTTTCCGGCGACGAGTGAACCAGATTGCTTGTGTTTTATCCGGATTTATTTTAATTTTAAACTTGTAAAAATAATTTTCTTATTAAATTAAAGAAGATTGCAGTTTTTGGTGGACATCTGAATATGTAATCCCTGAAGAGAAGATAGCCGTATCGTCGGCAAACATAGCAATTTTGACTTCCTCTCCAAGAAAAGTTAAGTCAGACACGAAGATATTGAAAAGTATGGGAGCTAGCACTGAACCTTGAGGTACACCAAATTCAATATTTTGGACAGAGAATTTTCTTCCATTTAAAAAGCTTTGAATTATTTTAATTGTTGGCAACGAAAAATTTAACACATAAAGCTTATGTATCAATCCGTTGTGCCATACTGTGTCAAAAGCTTTAGCAATGTCTAACAGTATCAAACCTGTCGATTCTTTTGAGGAAAATTTTTGAGATACGTGTTTTTTAATCCTTAAAATTTGTTGGATTGTGTTGTGGTTGCGCCTAAATCCGAATTGAAAGGCAGTTAAAATATTGTATTCAGTTAAGTGATTATTGAGTTTTTCTTGTATAATTTTTTCAAATAACTTACTAACACAATTAAGTAGGCTGATGGGTCTGTAGCTATTAGCATCATCCTTGGGTTTGCCAGGTTTAGCAATTGGTATAACCAATGCTGTTTTCCAGCTTTCAGGATAGTAACATATTTTGAAACATTTATTAAATAATGATGTAAGGTATTTTATACCAGGGGGAGGAAGAGCTTATAGAATTTTGTAATTGATGCCGTCCAATCCAGCTGATTTCTTGTTTTTTAAGGACTTGATAAGCTTACGTACTTTTTCAGGATTCACCAAATAGTTGTCAGGAAAAACAATGTTAGCTTGGGCTATGGTAGTAATAGATCTAGAAACTGTATTGAAAGTATTGCTGTCATTAAGGTTAGCAGTAATGTTTTGGTTTTTTGCAAAACTTGTTGCCAGGAGATTAGCTTTATCTTTTGGAGCAATTAAAAGCTGATTTTGTGCTTTAAGAGGTGGAATATTAGTACCTTTTTTCTTTAGTATTTTAGTAACCTTCCAGAACGGTTTACTAGATTTGTCAAATGAAGATTATAAGCCTTTCCATCGGTAATTTTGGAAATCTGAAATTTCTTTCGCAATTATTTTGTTAAAATATTTGACATTATAGCGGAGCCATTTACGTCTTTCACAGTTTCTCAAACGAATTAAGAGCAATATGTTGTCGGGAAGTTTTTGTTTTTGTCTATGGGCTGTTGAAGATAGCTTAGGGATTGCAACTTCGGAAGCCCGGTTAACAAGAGATACAAAATTGTCACATAGGGAATCGACTTGATGCGAGCTGATGTCAACGTTGGATGCGAAATCATTCATTCTACAGTTAGCATTAATAAAGGATTTAAATAGATTCCAGTTAGCAGCAGAATAATTGTAAATAAATGTGTTCTGCTGAACAGGGTGTACATTGTCTAAAGTAATATTTACGGGAAGGTGGTCGGAACCAAGCCTATTATAAGTAAATGGCCTGGTGCAGTAGTTGGGTATGTTAGTGACGAAAAAGTCAAGGGTAGAGGGACTCTTGCCTCGAGATGTGGGGACATAAGTATAGTTAGGTGGATATAGCAATGAAAAGCTAGGATAAACTTCATTCACTTCGTATAGTAGATTTGGCGCAAAGACACGATCCACACCAAATTACATTAATCCTTTATGTGAAGAATTAAATTAGGTCCTATTTATTTGCTATTTGGTACTTAACATTTCACTTTAAAATGTTCAAACTCGGAAAACATGCAAACAAATTTGTTATTAAGAATTTGACGGATCGTCAGGGCCTCATCCAGTTACCGGTTCGGCCCAAGTCCTATTTGCCCATAAATACCATAATAATGTTCGTTCCACAACAAGAGGCATGGATTGTCGAACGAATGGGACGTTTTCATGAAATACTGGATCCCGGAGTGAACTTCTTGTTGCCTTTTGTTGATAAAATCAAATATGTTCAAAGCCTGAAGGAAATAGCAGTCGACGTTCCAAAACAATCCGCTATTTCCTTGGACAATGTCACGTTGAGTATAGATGGAGTTTTATATTTAAGAATAATTGATCCTTATAAAGCATCTTATGGTGTTGAAGATCCCGAATTTGCTGTTACGCAACTAGCACAAACAACAATGAGATCCGAATTAGGAAAGATGTCCCTCGACAAAGTGTTTAGAGAAAGGGAATCTCTAAATGTCAGCATTGTAGATTCCATTAATAAGGCTAGCGAAGCGTGGGGCATTACGTGTCTGCGATATGAAATTCGTGATATTAAACTACCTGATCGAGTTCACGAAGCTATGCAAATGCAAGTTGAAGCCGAGAGGAAAAAAAGAGCTGCAATATTAGAGTCTGAGGGAATTCGGGAAACTGAAATTAATATTGCAGAAGGAAAAAGAAAATCGAGAATTCTTGCTTCGGAGGCCGAGCGGCAAGAAAATATCAACAAAGCAAGTGGAGAAGCAGCAGCTATTCTTGCTATTGCAGGCGCCCGAGCAAACGGTAGCAAAAAGAGTGGTCACAGAAGATGGAAAAAATACTGCCTCGCTGACATTGGCCGAGCAATATATTTCAGCTTTAGTAATTTAGCAAAAACAAACAATACTATGCTGTTACCTTCGAACTCAAGTGACATTTCTTCAATGGTATTCCAAGCGCTAAACGTTTATGACATGATATCCAAGAAAAACGGTTTCGGAAATAATGTAGAAGCAATAAGGAAATCAGAAGAACACGTAGAATAGCCCAAAAAAGAGTCATGGTTTTCTGTAGAGCCAAACGAGAATTTTAGAAAAACGAATAACGTTTAATAAAAAGGTTTAAGACAATTCCATTGTTGATGACGACAATTTAAATCGCCTCCAACAATAATTTTGTTGCGAAGTCTAAAAATTTTTCGTAAGTCACTTTTAAAGTCCCGAATTTTCTCGGCGGTAAACATATGTCTACTCCTATTATCTCAATACACCGTAGATGTAAGTTAATATGAACAGTGTGTTCAATTTCTTTTCTTACTATCACAGCGGCACCTCCACCATCTGCCTCCTGTCAAGACGATAGCAAATGAAATCTGGATGTGAAAATGATTTATTCACTTTTAACCAAGTCTCTGTGACTAGGGCAATATCAACTTTTTTATTTATAATGAAATTGAAGAATTCAAGTTTTATCTTGAAAATGCTTCTTGCATTCCAAGTAATAATTTTAAGAGAAGAATTTAACATATTATTTTGAATAGACACACTTAATAGCTGGTGATGTAATTACGTTGAATTGACCGGATTTAGTGAGGCATGAGCTTAGCTTAGTCATGACTTCAGTTAATAGAGAGTTAATCTCTTCGAAAGAGAACAATTTATTGCTATCATTAGCGTTAATAGGTGGATTGTTCTCAAGGGGAACATGTGGATTCATTCTAGTTTTTGATGACGATGACTTTGTAATTGTTGGTACTTAATCAGCATAGCAATGTTTAGAAGGTTGAGGCAACGTAGGAAAATGTGAAAGAGAAAAACGATCATGTGAGACTTGGTGCTGCGCTTTAGCCAAGGCTGGAGCTTGAATGTTGTTGACGTTATTGGTTTAACGACGTGAAAAAATTTTTTTTCGTATATCCAAATATAAACGGTGATTTTTTAAGAGCTTGAGAACTTTAAAAAAAAAAACGCATACAATTTGCAAAATCTCATCGATTCTTTATTTGAAACGTTAGATTGGTCCATTGACATTTACTTTTTGAAGATAATTTCATTTAAATGTTGACCGCGGCTGCGTCTTAGGTGGTCCATTCGGAAAGTCTAATTTTGGGTAACTTTTTCGAGCATTTCGGCCGGAATAGCCCGAATTTCTTCGGAAATGTTGTCTTCCAAAGCTGGAATAGTTGCTGGCTTATTTGTGTAGACTTAAGACTTAACGTAGCTCCACAAAAAATAGTCTAAAGGCGTCAAATCGCATGATCTTGGTGGCCAACTTACCGGTCCATTCCTTGAAATGAATTGTTCTCCGAAGTTTTCCCTCAAAATGGCCATAGAATCGCGAGCTGTGTGGCATGTAGCGCCATCTTGTTGAAACCACATGTCAAGCAAGTTCAGTTCTTCCATTTTTGGCAACAAAAAGTTTGTTAGCATTGAACGATAGCGATCGCCATTCACCGTAACGTTGCGTCCAACAGCATCTTTGAAAAAATACGGTCCAATGATTCCACCAGCGTACAAACCACACCAAACAGTGCATTTTTCGGGATGCATGGTCAGTTCTTGAACGGCTTCTGGTTGCTCTTCACTCCAAATGCGGCAATTTTACTTATTTACGTAGCCATTCAACCAGAAATGAGCCTCATCGCTGAACAAAATTTGTCGATAAAAAAGCGGATTTTCTGCCAACTTTTCTAGGGCCCATTCACTGAAAATTCGACGTTGTGGCAGATCGTTCGGCTTCAGTTCTTGCACGAGCTGTATTTTATACGGTTTTACACCAAGATCTTTGCGTAAAATCTTCCATGTGGTCGAATAACACAAACCCAATTGCTGCGAACGGCGACGAATCGACATTTCACGGTCTTCAGCAACACTCTCAGAAACAGACGCAATATTCTCTTCTGTACGCACTGTACGCATTCGTGTGGTTGGTTTAATGTCCAATAAAGTAAATTGAGTGCGAAACTTGGTCACAATCGCATTAATTGTTTGCTCACTTGGTCGATTATGTAGACCATAAATCGGACGAAAAGCGCGAAACACATTTCGAACCGAACACTGATTTTGGTAATAAAATTCAATGATTTGCAAGCGTTGCTCGTTAGTAAGTCTATTCATGATGAAATGTCAAAGCATACTGAGCATCTTTCTCTTTGACACCATGTCTGAAATCCCGCGTGTTCTGTCAAATACTTATGCATGAAAATCCTAACCTCAAAAAAATCACCCTTTATATTCTTGAGATATTCTTGATTAAATATTTTTCAATGTTTAAGTCGTTCAGAATGCCACGCACTTTTTGATTTGTAGATTTTAAAACCACAATTGGAATAACATTTTCTTTAATGACGTTCAAACGTTCATTATTATTTTCACTTTCCATTTCGTTTGTATCGGCCGTAAGTCTTTGCAACGGTTGGTAATAATTGTGTCTATTAGACATTTCGGAAAAATTATCACTTTTGGTTATATTTATATGCTTACTGGGAGGGCGGTCGACGCCTTCACCAGAGTTACTACGAACTCTTTTACGAGTAATTGTAAGGTTTATTTGCGGATGACAATAGGAAAGCACTTGCACTCACTACCGAGTTCGGAGAGAGAATCGAAACAGCAAACTTTATTATCAAAAAAAGTGTTCGTTAACTCAAACGATGAGCACATTAGGCCCATTTTACGGTAGGCGTGTTAACTGGTTGATCTTCACAGTGGACTTTTCAACGATTGGTGGGCAAATTTGAGATGACCGGTTAAACAATCAGCCAACACCCGTAATTTCAAGGAATGCAAAATCGGAGGGGAACATCTCCGAGGTCAGTGAAAGTGTAAAGCAGCACCCGCGGCAGTCTATTGTATCGCCGGAAGAACTCGGAATTTCGCAGACTTCAACTTGGCAAATATTGTGTTGTGACTTGACCCTACACCCGTTCAAGATCCAACTGAACCAGGAGCTCAAAGTAATTGACCATGAAAACGCCGCTCCGTTTGTTTGCTGACTGGGCTATACGAATTGTTTGAAAGAGGACCCCAGTTTTGGGTGAAAAATCATCTTTAGCGACGAGGAGCATTTTTGGATGAATTGCTGTGTTAACAAGCAAAACAACGACAACGACACCTATCCTCGCGAAGTTTATCATTTAATGCATGTGATAATGCATCCTCAAAAAGTTACCGTTTGGTGTGGATTTTCGGATTTTCCTTTTTTGAAAAGGACGTTAGTGAGGCGGTTACCTTCAACAGCTAGCGCGAGATAACTATGATAACTACTTTCCTATAGCCCCAATTGAACCATATGGACCTAGAAGACATGTGATTCCAGCAGGACGGCCGGCGCTACGTACCACACAGCAAACGCCACGATTGACATTTTGCATGAACGATTTGTGGGTAAGGTTATCTCTCACTGGGGAGATGTGAATTGGTCTCCAAGGTCATGTGATTTGAGCCAGCTAGACTTTTTCCTGTGGGGTTTCGTAAAGTCGCAGGTCTATGCAAATAAACCACAATCGATCGATGCCCTAAAGTTGAACATAACATTGCCATCGCTCACATTCAGCCGGATCTATGCGGAAGAGCCATTGAAAATTGAACAACTCTAATCCGTAAGAAGCCGAGGCCGGCATTTGAATGATGTCATATTCCACATGCGCCTCTCGAATAAAAAATATTACTTTGTTAATACCTCATCCAGCTTGTTTTATTCCATTTCAAAATCTACCCGGCCGTATTGAAAAACTCTTCTAAAAAGTTTAAATTTAAAAATTTCAGTTTTTTAAATGTTCCATTTATGTTAATAAAACTACAACGTTGAGTCCTTGATTGTGTCAAAAAATTGAGGACCAAATTTTTTCCAAAAAGACTTTGTAAACCTACATTTTAAAAGAACAAAGAAACGTCTGTAATCTTTTGTGCGAGTAGTCATACTTTTTTTCATAAACAAATAAAACATTGACCGATTTAGTTTCCCATTAAAAAAGAAATAAAGGAATAAAGAAATTATGGTCCTTAGTTGATGTTGGCCACTATAACCATGACCAAATGCAACACAAGGCAAAAGCAATAGACAATAGACAATGGAAAATCCACTTAAAACTATCTTGCCAGCTTCAGACTCTGTCGTCAGCATCAGCATTTCTAATCCTGATGATGGTGAATGGTGAAAGAGCCTCCGTATAACTCCTGTACTCTATGTCTATACCAAAGGACACAAACTAATTGCTTCCTCTTTCTTCGGCCCTATGCCTTATTGATGTATAAAATGCATATCATTCTGTGAATTCCCTACTTCTCCTATGTGGCTTCTTTTGGACATCTGCATCTCTCCTCGGCTTTACTCTACAGTCCCATCATCTAATCCATGGTCTGCAGTGTTGTTTTATCCTTGGCAGAAAGGAGTTTTTTGAACGGGACACAAAAAGAAAACTAACAAACGTCCAAACAAAAGCAATCTCTATTCGACAGTTGCGTTGATAAGTTTCTATGCTGCGTGCATTTGGGCTATCGGTCACATTATACAATAGCCCTTTGTTTCCTTGTCTCTAGCTCTCGAGCTGCGTTCAAATCATCAGAGAGGGCGTTTGGCGCGCGAGCAGCACCGCATCTGCTGCGGATGACGATGGATGATGACGACTGCCCACTCTGCCCATGCCCAATGCCAATGGCTTTCTCCTTTGAATGCAGGTTATGGGAGCATTTAAAGTCAGCGCCGACTAACCAACCACGACTGTGCCACTGGACCAGGACCACGTTCAGACATTGCATAGCCAGCCATATATGTACCTCAGTTAAACTTTACGTATCTTTGCGTCCAGCATCAGCAGTGGCGGATGCTCGGTGGCGGTGTCGTCGGTCGTCGTCGTCGGCGTTGTCATCAACATCGGTGGCATGGCTGCAGTGGATAGTTTTCCCATCAGGAAAACCAATTTCGAGTGACAAACGCTCGAGATAGCACATTCGTTTGGGTATTTAAAGGTCCCACTGATGGTGTGTGGCTTTTGTTGTCAGGGCTTTTTTTAGCGTGTGTCAGGAGGATTACAACAGAAATGTGAAGACGCATGTACTGTACGTACATATAAAGTTTATCTGTTCGTCGCGTCCGCAACATGCAAATACAGCATAGCTTACCTTTGGAAAAGTTGGTTACATTTTGACGGTGAAGCAATAGACGCATTTGGTAATGAAGTCTGACCAAATGACCATAAATACAAGGCTCAGGCTGACGTGACGGCGACGCTTGTTTTGGAGGATATATAGTTGAATTTTTGTATTCTCTATTTTAATAAAGAAATGCGATAACAGGTTGACTCTTTGTGTGTGGCTTGAACGAGCGGAAGTTTGTATATGAAACAAATATGGTCTGGGCAGATAGCTGGGAATAGAACAAAGAAATACACAAATTGGCCAAAAACATACAAAGGTTAAATTAATTTTGGAAAATTGAATAAGGGAATAACTTTTTAGAAGAATAAAATTAATACTCAAAGTCCAAATTGCTACATTCGGACATCTTCTTATATTTCTAGTATATGCCGGATATTATTTTAACTTAGCCCTCACAATTTCTCTTCCTCTCATTTATTTTAAACAACAACCCATTGTATATTTTAACTTGAAATAATTAATGTTTTCTGATGTCTTAAAAAATCAAAAAGCTTTAAAGCGTTTTTTTTTTTACCAAATTTTGTATTCATTTTAAAAAGATTAACGGGTTTGTCTTAATACTTCGTGGGAATCATGTTTTAAAAGCGTGTTCCCTGTCAATATTTGTCTTTAGTGAAAGAAGTAAAATTGCAGTAAAGAAAATTTTATAATCAAGCAGTTGAAAACGAATCCAAATGTTTATATTTTAAGTTACTTTCCATGCGCTCTATGTAACCCAGGCATCTTAGACGTTGGACTTTTACCCTTCTGGCTAAGTCTACGTCGCTGTACAACCCGTATAGCTCGTCGTTTCATCTTCTCCTCCAATCTCCTTCGATGCATACGGGACCGTAGATCACACGAAGAACTTCTATCTCGTATAGCAGGACGGGCATGATAAGGGTCTTATGTAGCAACACTTTGGTAATTCGAGAGAGGACTTTACCACTCAATTGCTTTCTTAGTCCAAAGAAACAGCAGAATAATTCTGCGTTTGATCTCAGCGCTGGTGTTGTTTTCTGCGTTTACAGCGGAGTTTATAGGTAGACGAAGTCCTTGACTACCTCAAAGTTTTGTCTGTCGATGGGGACGTTTTGACTAAGACGTCGGTGGTGTATGTCCTTTCTTGACGACAGCATGTACTTTGTTTTGCCCTCATTAACCATTGAAATCATTTTTACCGCCTGTGCTTTAATACTGACAAAAGCCCCATTGACATCACCCTGAGTTCTTATGATTATGTCAATGTCATCAGCATATGCTAGTAATTGGAGAGACTTTTGAAAGATAGTGCCTCTAGTGTTGACGTGTGAGCTCTGCACTATTCTTTCAAGCACTATTTTGAAAAAATCACACGACAGCGCATCGCCTTGTCTAAAACCTTTTTTGACATCGAAAGGTTCTGTTAAGTTCTTTCCAACTTTTATGGAGCAGCGTGAATTTTCCATGGTCATCCTGCACAAAAGGACGAGTTTGGCAGGGATGCCACAACTAGACATGGCTCTATACAGCTCGTCCCTGTATATGCTGTCATATGCGGTCTTGAAATCGATGAAAAGATGGTGGGTTTTGATTTGGTGTTCTTTTGTTTTTTTCCAGGATCTGCCGTAATGTGAATATTTGATCAACTGTGGACTTTCCTGGTCTATTTCTACACTGATAAGGACCTATCAGGTTGTTGACGATGGCCTTTAGTAGACTGATGGCTCTATAGTTGGTGCAGTTTAGAGGGTCTCCTTATTTCAGGATCGGGCAAACAATACGGAGATTCCATTCATGAAGCATGTTTTCTTCCGACCATATCTTACAGATAAGTTGGTGCATGCTTCTAACCAACTTATCTCCAGCTGCTTTAAAGAGCTCCTCATTCAAGCCATCCGCTCCATCGGCTGTATAAGACTTCAGTTTAGATATGGCAATCTTTACTTCGTCTAAGTCGGGAGGGCGGGATTGTTGGCTTTCGTCGTCTATGTTAACTGAATCATCCTTCCTGACAGGGAAATTCGGTTCGTCGTCGCCGTTATACAGTCTGCACAAGTGGTCCTTCCATATCCTCAGCATTGACTGCGGTTCCACTATGAAGTTTCCACTTTCGTCTAGGATCTAGGTTCATATAACTGTGAATTTCTTTTCACCTGTTCATTAAACTTTCAAACTTTATTCCTGCTTTTAAACCTCTCGACCGCATGCTTCTCATGCCCTCTTGTTTTTCCTTTTTAGAAGTCGGCGTTCCTCTTGCCTCTTCTGCTAATAGAGCTCATGAGCAGCTCTCGTCCATTTATGCAGCGCCGCTTTGCGTGCCTGTTGTTTGGTTGCATTTGCCTGCCGACATTCCTCATCAAAGCAGGTGTTCCTTGTTGGTGGCTGTTTGAGACGCAGCACATCAGAGGCGGCTTCTCTGATTGCATCTTGGCAATGTTGCCACTGGTTTTCGATACATTTTGTTGGTGGCAGAGAACTTCGAGAGAGGTTAATTGAAACTCGGTCGGAAAAGGATTTGGCGATCTAAAATGTTCGCCTTTTTATAAACCACGCACTCAATTTTCTTGAGTGTCCTTTGTGCATCTTTTTGAATTATTATGTGTACATATATCAAAATTTATGGATGACGAGAAAAACTTCGCGAATGCAGAGATGTATTTCTAAAAAAACATTTATTTCAAATCTTGGGCCTGCTAAGTGGTGGCTTTAAATGAAATTTCGAATATGACATTTCTAAAATGAAACTTCTGTTATTAGCAGCTGTTATTTTTCTCAAAAGTTTGTTTTGATTTTTCGTGCAGTTAAAGATATGAATTTTGAAATCGAAACAATTAAATTTATCGCGGATGTAGCTTACACAGCCTATCGTGGGTATTTTTAGTTATTCCTTACCTTACCTTTTTACAATAAACAATGGTTATCCCTCCAAAGTCCAAATGCAAATGGATTTTGTTTGTTGATTTTTTTTTAAAAGCTAGCTATTGAGTTGTCAAACAAAGCAAATGTTTAGCAAATTTCAACTAGAGCTTCCGTTTGGAGTCACATTACGTTCTTTTCCTTACGAT